>NC_033630.1:302402-339071 GCF_001540865.1 Ananas comosus | reverse complement strand
TCGAATTCAAATTCCTAACTATTTTTTTTCTCACCAATAATTCTAATCTTTTTAATTTATATGTTTAAAATTATATTTAAAATATTTATTAGCTCTAATAGTTAAATTATTATTCTGTTTAAAATATTTATTATTTTTACCGGTTCCAAATTGTTCTTAATGTTATTCGGTTCAATAGGTTAAAATCAGATTCTTGATAGAATAGGTCAAAGTCTGATCAGTCAAATCAATCGGTTCAATCTAGTTTTTAAATCATTGAATTTAAAATTTAAATAGTAATATAAAATTCCTCTAGAGAAATCTAGTTGTAGAAATCTTACTCTCTAAGTTTTTTATGCATTACGTTTTAAACTGATGCGAATAAACTGTATTTTAAATCTTGGTAAAAATTTAGTTTTTAAATAGTAATATGAAATTTCTCTAATTTAAATTTCACTTTTAAATTCTAAGTATTTAATTTTTAAAATTTAAATTCATCGTATTTAGAAATAAAACTATTTCTAAAATTTCTATAATTTAAATTAATGCATAATTTGAGAAACACTAAAACATTTAAAGTAGATTCCTAAATTAATACCTAATAATTTCATAAATTTGGTTAATCAATTAATTTCCTAAATTAGTACTAATTAATGCATAAATTTAGGACCTCAATTAAAAGATTCTTTAAATATTGTATTATTTAATTACCAAACTAACCTTGAATAAAATAATCCTTTTACCTGCTAAGTATTAAAGTTACATTTTTACCCTCTATTAATCAACGGTTAAGATCTTTTTTATTTTTTTTTAAAAAAAGTACCGAATCATTTCTCCTATAATTAATATGTAAAGAATTTCTACACATTGCTTAGTCTCATCATCTGAAACCATGGACTCAAACCTTTTAAACGACTAATAAACTAGCATAGTTACTTATTTAGAAGAATCAACAGAGTTGCAGAAAATCCGTGCCATTAAAGTAGTGAACTCCATTTAGCTAGTGATGTCAAAAGGCCGGATTTGTATCGGGTTTTTAAAATTCCGAACTCGAATCCGAAAATCAAATTAAGATCCGTATCCGGACGCGAACCCGGCGGATTTTAAAAATCTATATCCATATCCGTACCCAACTAAAAACCAGAAACCCGAACCTGGACCCAAACTCGGCTGATTTTAAAAATCCATACCGTTGAATAAAGATTTAAAGGATAAAAATTATTACATATTTTATATATTATATAAATAAATAAAAATAAATTATGTGTATATATAATTTATTCGGGTTCGAGTTCGGATTCGGTTCGGATAAATACAAAATCCATACCTGTATTCATATCCGTCGGATTTTTATTTTCTATATTCATAACCGAATCTATACCCGTTTAGCTCGGATAAACCTGTTCCGTTCGGGTTCGGATTCGGATAATATTTCAGGTATCCATACCCAATGACATCCCCTAACTCCATTACTCCATTGCTTGTTGCACACCATTGACTTTCGTACGGGACAAGGACAGTTGACATTCATCAGCAGTTTGAGTTTTTTTTTTTTTTTTTTCGGGGGTTTAATATTTAAGTTGGGAAACATCTAAGCCTACATAATAAGTCAATAGAAGATGCTAGAGTACTGTTCCCATGTGATTCTTAGATTAAGAAAATTTAGTTTTGCTTGTTACGTACTCTACCATCATGTTGTGGTCCAATAATTTTTAGAGTTGTTGCGTATAATTAATTGAGCCTTTAATTTGATCACAAATTGATCTTTGTTTAATGAGACCATGTGGTCAAATCAAAACTGCTTGAAAAATGTATATTTAATAACCACTGTATAGAGGCCGCGCGATGAGTTCGTTTCAAAGATTAAAAAATAAAAATAAAATTATTAGGATTTTCATAATAGGTGATCCAATTAATCATATTCAAATCAATCAATCCTAAAACTGTTTCCTTTAATATATTTTACTCATTTTTTATCTTATGTAAATTAAATAAAACTCTGATCAAATACTGATGAAAAGTTTACAAGACGATACGATAGAAAAGGAAAGAATCCGACGTAAAGAAAAGTTTCTCCGACCCCTTTCTGTACAAAGTCTTTGTGCCCTCGGTGGTCCATGATTTGATTTGTTCTATCGATAAATAAAAGTACGTTATCAATTTACGACGCAGAAGTTGGTACACAACGAACACTATTAGTGCAAATATAGTAAGTAGAGGAAGGGTAAAAAAAGTAAAAAAAAAGTCTAATTGAAGCATCCCAGGGGAGGGTTGGTTAGATGATCATCTAATTAGATCGACTAAGACACAAAGTCTTATATCTCTAATTAAAACACGAATGATCACGTTAAAAATTCCTTACTTAAATAGAAATACCATTAAATAGTTGAGTTTTAATTGGGGTCCCTGACTACGATTGTCCCTTTTACATTTTAGTATGATATCTCCCTAAAGTTATTTAGACAATCAAGTGAACTGCAGATATCATTAAATGAAAAGTGAACATTAAATCCGAGAACGTTGGATCCACTTTAAAGGAGAATTACTCTCATTACAAAATAGTTCTATATACAGATATATACCTCCCGTTCGACGGAATTCGACAGATTGAAGAGATCGTATAGACGACTGTTAATTACGGTTTACTTCTACTTGCGTTATTTGAAGAAAAACTATTTACTATGTAAGACAGAGGTATACGAATCATTTGATAGGAATGTAACGCTTAAATCGTTTAATCCAAAGAAAGCTATCAATATCTTAAAGTTAGACTTCAAAAGTCATAAAGGACAATCAAAGAAAAAGGGGCTGGTACTACATTATGGAAAAAAAATGAACACGTCACCAATGAGGACCAAAACCTTAACCTGTTCTCGTCGAATGGCGTTACTGATCCCTAGTGTTAATAAGACGAAATGACCTTATACCTCCCCGTTCACGGAAGATAATGACGCTGACAATCTACTCAAAATTACGATTGTCAACAATAAATATACGTACTTAAAGGAACGTCCACTTTCCCTATCGTTTAAACGATTTCTGGTTAAATCTTTTCCCATAAACACCCCTACTACTTCTGAATAACTCATCTGCCTTACGTGAACCCCGATTATCTATAGGAGCATTCTTTCCTTCTTCGAAGAACCAAACAAAGAGGTAGAACGGAGTGACACCAATAACTAGTCGAACTTGCAAAAACGAGAAAGGATAGTGAACTGAGAGAGAGAATTATGTTGTCCAAAAGGACACCCTTCGAACGGTTCTAGACTGAGAATAGTAGGAATAATATCGACGCCAATATAGAGATCATAATCCGTAATTCTGTCTCCATTACAAGTGAACGAGTAGAAACACAGTCAGAATACGTAAAGATGATAGATTTTACACACACAGACATGAGAAAATATCAAAATAGATAAAAGGTTCAAACAGATCACGTTTCTGCATAAACATAGAGAAAGTATGATAAAAAGACGCAACAACTAAGAGTCGACAATAAATACACTAATGATTTAACATTGTGCAAATCCTCATTCACGAGGCTTTCATACTAAACGAATACTTTAATATTCCTACCAGATAAACTAAAGACATACACGGGATCAAAAAAGTAGTAAAAAGACACGAAAGTTAAAAGTTCTAATTTATTTACCTAAATGTGATATTAAAGCCAGGAATCACAAGACTAGCGCACGTAACAGAGAATGTCTGTCATGTAGTCGAAAATGATAAATAACGATCAATATACGTGTTCCTGGAAAAAAAAACATTGACGATATGATAAAAATTAGCAAGAACTCAATAAGTTGTACAAGCTGGAAAGGTTACATCCCATAATTTCTTCCTACCATACTACCACCATCGTAACGGAAACGGCAAAAAGAACAGTATTAACAATGACCATACGATAACGAATATTTAAGAACAATCTTAAATGTTTGTACATTAGATCTAGATAATTCAATAAACTCAAAAGAACAACATGTCCGATTGCTAAAATGGGAAACATGTAACATTATAAAATCGACCTAATATCGTACCGTAATAGAATCCAGTCTATTAAATTTGGGACTATACACGGATAATTTTACACCATAATCACTCAGCAGTCTTCTTTCATTACAAAGAATGAGATTCATTTTGTCAATAAAGACGACGACTTCTAACCAATATTTGTTCTTACTTTTTCTTGTGTGATCTTAAATGGTTCTAACACCAACTCACTACTAAAGTTATACATAACTTCAGAAGACAATCTTTCTCTTTATTACACTCTTAGAACGAAGAACAGTTCTCGGTTTCAAAGACCTATAATCGAAATCAAAATAGTATAGTACTCGTCCTACGATATAGTCAAAATTCTTTACTTTATATAATCGAAATCAAAATAGTATAGTACTCGTCCTACGATATAGTCAAAATTCTTTACTTTATAAAAATTCGATAAATCCATAGAACTCCAACTACGACTACACATCTAATCTTTTACTGATAAGTTCGTTGAATCAGTGTATTTAGCACGTTAGCACGTTAAATCGATTTTAACATTGCTTCAAAATCGATACTTGATGTTACCTCATTTTGAAAAAGACCCTTTTCAAAGTGGTTAATAGAGTTATTATTCAATTTATCTCATGTAATAAAAATGAAAAATTTTTATATAAGAACGATTTTAAATTATCTCGAAGGAAACACAAGAAAAATACTAAATAAAGTACTAACTGACATCGGAGAAAAAAACCCCAAAGGACTGTCGATAGTCACTGATATTCGTTAGCGAAGTCAAGGTTTCGGAATTGCTCCTTTTCCTTTTGTATGTATACCTCCATACAAAATAGTATAGACTTTTACAAAGGATTTAGTCAAACAGGAAAATCAAAAGGAGACACCAGAATCTTTAAAACTATACGTCCAGTAATCTCCACCATCTTCTCAGGGCCAGAGTTATAAACTATAACAACAACCACTACAACAAGGAGAGTTTTAGCCACTAGTCCAAACTAAGTTCTTTACTAATATACAAGGAAATATACTATCAAAGGAAACAATAAAAAAAGTATAACTTTACCGAGACATTTGCACGAACATCCAGGGACGACTACCGTAGAATTAATCACCAGTAAGAGAACGGTAACTACTTAGATCATACTGGCCCCTTTCGTTCTATCACTCAAAGGAGTAAGATATGTGGAGACTCGTACGTGTACAACTCGATGTTTATTAAGCAACGGTACTAAATAAGGTCCAGGTGTTCCTAGTCTTCAGTGGTAAAAACTACCGACCTACGTTTCAACGACTACCAATACCATGGTACAACCACTCAACGACAGTAGAGAGAAACACGAAATGGTATGTTGAAACGACCAATCCATGATCAATCTAAAGGATAAAATAAAGAGGGAAAATCAACATGAACAAATCTATCTTATATGTTTATTATAAACCTTTTTAAAACTGTAGAAACAGACTGCCCGAAGAACATAGGAAAAAACTTTACAATAACGTACTTCAACCGTGCACACACGTATATTCTCAATTAATTACTACAGGTCCAATGACGACAACCTTAGTTATGACTTACCCCAAATAATTACCGGTCATATAGCCTCCTATGGCCACTTCTTTGAGGAAACGTCCATACACGAAGAAAGACTAAATTGGTCACCGAATAGCACGAATATAGGAAGAGAACACTGAAGTAAAGTAACAGAAAACACCTTTTCCACGCGAATTTACCCCAGCGATGAAAGTAACCATATCAACCCGAAAGACATCGACCACGTCATGAACATCAAGAAAACCGAGCCATTAGTAAAAAGAGACACACAAACCGACTTCCAAACCATCAACAGGCATGTATTGTTTTAAAAAGAATAAGAAAGTCTATGAAATGACCGGTATGTTTCTTGGGACTGCCATGACAAGTTATATATTTTCCTGTTTGTTTACACTTCCGATGTTAATTGCCTCGTCATTTTTAAAACTGTCAACGCCATACATAGGTAATGAACTCTAAGACGAATAATCTAGATGTTAAAGGTCAACGCAACATACAATTATCTGTTTTTAATGGTCCACTGATAACAACAACAACGCCACGGACTTCCCGATGGTAACCGACAGTGGAACTGCATTCACGAACACCAAAGGAAAAGGAATTTTTCTAAAACGCAAGTGGAAAAAAGAGAAAGGAAAAAAAAGAAAACTCCCCTTGTGAATGATAAAGAGACAAGAACGAAGTCGGACCGAATGAGCTACGCTTTTTACTACCGACTGTTCCGAGACCGTGCATATAAAAACACTGAATGTAACGTTTACAACGATCAGTATAAAACCGGAATACTGAAAATTCACGAAGACAGAGTCCATGCCGCCGAAAGCCGAACACTTTGATACCCCAGTCGATGTTGATAAACGTCACTATTCTGCCCATGAAACTGGAATTTACTCCAATCGACTAAAGTCAATCCAGAAAAACACAAACATAACATTAGGAACCCGTAATCTTTAATAGATAAAAAGAAGAAGAGATAATGTAAATACATATAACAAATTAAAAATAACACTAGAACGGTACAGAGTTAAGTTATAAAATCTACTGACAACAACTCCGCATACAACCACCGCACTTGCATGTTGGAGGTCTATTACAATTCAACAACAGAGGATGGTAGAGTTGAGAATATGAACTCCCTTAACGTGTTTTATGTAGCCCGTCGCATATACTCGGTCTCCACTCGATCCCTTTAGACAAACCAATTAGAGATTACCACAAATCGGTTTGGTAAACGACGTGAAAGTATCAATCACACGAACACCGTAGTCAAGACTATAAAAATAACGACAATAGAACCGACCTTCAAAATATTATCGACTATTGGCTATAACCGTTGTGTAGTAAGTAGACATTGAGTGACAAAGTAATAGAAGTTAACTTGACAGTTTGCGTTTTATAACGTGAGTTCAGAAAATTAAGGAGTTTAAGGGTGTTATAAATGAAAAGGGAATAGCGATCAAACAGTCATACTACTGTACTAAGATGAAACTTTTATATGAGTTGTCCCACCACGACAACTTCACTGGCCTAGAGGATGACTTTTCCGGTAGGAAAGAACCCCCCACTTCCACGAAAATAAACAACTGAACGACAAAAGTAGAGAAATAGTAGATATAAATATTAAAAATACAACGAGATTAAACTCGATTATAAAACATCGAACCCTACTTTAAATTGCTCTACTCTAGTCTTAGAAGTTAGGAAGTACAGAAAGGAAAGTTGAGTCTATTTTTTGCACCACCACAACGCCATGTGCACCATTAGTTTGGGTTTTTAAAGTCACCGTAAAAGAGAGCACTTGGTTACCTAATCACAAGGAAAAAGTCACTGTATAAAGATAAACACATACAAGAAGACAAAAAGTCTACGTAAGACAAAGAAGAGCTCAACAACATAAATCATCATTAAATATCGTCGACGATTAGTAGTTTATTCTATACTCTATTGAAGGTTGATTTCTTGTAATACTCATACTGAGAGGTTCATACGAAGCAAGATCCGAAGATCGGGACGTAAAAAAAACATCCAGAATTATATGCACAATGTGTGAACATGGACAATGGAGAAAGAGATGACGAAGTGTCAAACGGGAAATAACACGTAGTAGTACGTTCGAGGAGAACAATTGCACATCAGTAACACTTTTGGGTTATGCTGAAAACAGACGATTGTCAAAACCGATCAAGACATAGTTTCTTCGACTATTTTTCGATGAAATATTAGTTAAACTCAATTGTCTATTAGTCACATAACGGATGTGTACAGGCATACGTACGCTTAAGCGAAAAGGTCAGTTATTTATTAACTTGTCGAACGACATGGACCAAGTGTGTAATCTCTATGGGCTAAGTGCGATATGGACTAAATAAAGATAACGTACACTCACCCGGAGAAAAATTACGTAAATACACGAAAGAAAAACAAGGACGAACAAGAACGTATTACGAAAGAAGTACATACGATTTTAAAAAATTAGGAAGAAAAGACGTAAAACAATGAAAACGCGAAATATGAAGTCCCTCCAAGACTTCAAGTACACGTAACCTTTCCTCGACGACTTTAACAAGATCGACGTACGTGATCAACCGAACTACGTCTACCGGTCTTCGTCGACTACTGAAGACTATTCCAACCAATACTCTAGTGTTGTTAAAAACGAATTCATTTAACGTACCTATCAAAGAATTCATAGGACTATGACTCTGAAAAGAGATGGTAGGACTATGGCTCTGAATCAGACATTTGAAAAATAAATTTGTGCATTCAGGACCTTTATAACGTTAGGGTAACGACCACAACTTCTTCAGACTGGTGTGTACTGACAACTGACAAAAATATGTTACTGGAAAGATTAGGATAAAGTTAATGTAATTTATTCCCTCAGTAAAATGTTCTCCATATTTTACTATTCAATATCCACTTCGAATCTAAATTCAACGCCACAGTCTTATCAAGTCCCTGATAGGTATGTAAAATGGGATATAAAAATGGAACTTTTATAAACGAGTACGTAGTTTGATAACGTCCGACTACTTAAGTTCTTCCTATAACTTCTATACCGACGTGCCTCAGAAGCGACACAGCGAAAGCGTATGTCTGGAAAACTTAACCTTTTACAAGGTTCGCTCCTTGTCTCTCATTTGACCCACAACGGACTCCTATTGAACTAAGACGAACGATAACACCCCTAGTTCCACGCACGACCTCTTAGGATAACAAGAAAGCAAGAAAGAGTAAGGTTTAACGTATGTTCCTTAAGTTTTATGATGCTATTTAAACGTTCTTTGGTACACTTTGCGACAATACTATTACTAAGAACTTTTAGAAGTTGATACACGGTAGACCCCGTCATCACGTTCACCTTGTTCTTTTTGTAACATGGTAAAACATAACGGTAAATACAATAACTATACGTTAAGTGTTTTCCGTGGAACATATACATCAAGTCTGAAGTCTAGGATTTTGTAACAAAAGTATGAAGAGTAAAACGACATTAAGAGTCGTTAAATACTACGGACCACTAAGAATAATAATGCACATTGTAGACAAACTGAACATCCTAGGAACAGCAGGACCTCAGGCTCTACGACAAGACGATACATCTCTACGACCACAGTTCCATGAAAAGCATCGAAGAATACGACAACAACTTAAAAATAATAGAATATAATCTCTAGACATCCAAAAGATCAAGTAAACACTTTCACCCTAATGTATAAGCTACAATCAGGAACATCCTTTGTACATAAGAAGTGGAAATAAACTTCTTCACTTAAAACATCTGTTCAAACCAACTTAAAGTGAATGGTTTCTGTTACAACAGTAAGAACTGATTTGAGACAATAATCTTACCTATGTTTTACGGGACTAAATGTAATCAAACAAGAAAATTTATTCATCCATGCATACCAATGACCCCTATTAGAAGTTTGTCGGTTTCGGTAACGAAACCTCACACCCTATGAATGACTAGGGTTACACAGTCTCGGTCACCACTATCTCCCTTCTTGTAAAGCGCGTGCATGACTACGTCTTTCTCTCCGCTAACGATTACTTTAGAGACATTCTCATGTCACGGGAGAAAAGAACACATTTAACCTCTATAAACTTTCGTAATCATTATAAATTCATATGTATATATAGAAATGAAAAAAGTAATATATTGACGTTCTAACAAACAAAACCATACTAATTCGAGGAAAAATCAGGTAAACTCACGGAAAAAGAAGACAAAGTGATCACACGAACAAAACAAAACACTATGAATTACAAATCGTACAGGTACTTTAAATTGGTAAAGGAACTGTAAGCAGACAATGAAGACTTTGTTCAACGACGAACATCTTTGGAATCTCCTAATTATTGCATACATTTTTACTTCTATTTATTTACACGAAACCGTAATATCCACTACCCTTCTAGAAGGGGTTTACTGTTCGACGACGAACATTCTCGAAACTCCTCATCTCTGGTACACCAACGACAATGGCCTCTACCGTGTTTACTACGAGGACGTAATGTACTCCAAACTGAATCTACTGTATTTTATATATACGGTACTTTACGAAGTAACAAAATACTATTTAAGAGTTAAGTGGAACAAATACTGAAAGTCCGACTATAACCAGAACGTTACCCGTAAAGCCCTTGTCTCCATCGATTTCTTTCACGCCTGTAATAATAAGAACTACTGTTAAAACGTAGACAACACTTCCAAACGAGAAAGAAAAAAATCGCTATTTACATTAAGTTCTAAGTTGGACAATATATTTAACCAGTAGAATATGTAATAACAAAATCCAACAGGCCACCCCAGCAAGACACATACGTTTGTAGGTCTTCAAATAAGTCAAAGTCGAGTGGCAGTTGCACCGACGAGAACACTAGTTGCACCAACGACGACAAAGAAGACCGTTGCAAGGAAATTTACGACAAGTCCAAATTATACGATATGAAAAGGATGGACGATTAGATCCTACTTTTACTGATCGGTTTTGGTTTTTGTTTAAACGAACACTTTACAAAATTTAATCGTACTACACGAATCGACCTACTCACAGTAGACTACGGCAGAAAGACATAGTAGTAAGACCGATCATTACCATATTCGTACAAAACCATGAACACTACAATGAGAGAGATTATCCTGATTTGATTAAAGTTACCTGATGTTTTAAACGTCAGCTTATAATAATATTGCGTGTAAAAGAAAAAACCTTGTCGACGAAACCCAGTTGGAATAGTACCTGTGTGAACCCCGAGAACGTAACCGTTGACTTGGTGGTTGCCTACTTGAATACTTTGCGAGTGGACAGCCGGCCTCCAATCTTAAAAGAAACACATTTTACCCTATGAAGAAATATAACCGAATATTCGATCATTCGATGAAATCTAAACCGAGCGAGCAAAGATAACATTATAATAAGTAAACTCAACTTATCGGGTATAGAACTCTGTTGTTGTTGGAGGGATGTACTTTTCTGATCCGTCTAGTAATTATTGTACTGTTTAAATATTCAAAAAAATGGAAGTCAACGGACTAGAAACAGACCTCTTAAGGGGGAGAATTCACTAAAAAAAAGTATAACAATTTAACAGCGAAAGTACGTAAACAAAAACCTTCTACTTGACAGTTCTCAACAGGAGTTTCCGAGGATAAAATGAAATTTGACTAACAGTCTTTAGGAAAAGAGATATTAGCAGAAAGTTATACGAAACGTTAACAAGAGCATCGTAGTTATCGTACTTACTAGATGGATTACCGATAAAAAGAATGAGACGTCTCTCGGAGACTAATGTTTATAGTACACCTCCTTGAACAAATATGTCCAAGTACAAGAAGGTTTTGAACGACGACTAAAAAATAAAAAATCAAATAGTGGAGGAGATTCCAATCTTGATAGACGATAACAATTAACAAAGAACGACACTAACATCCGACACAAAGTTTAGTGACAGGAAGAATGTGACTTGAAGTCTCCGTCCTCGTAAGACGTAAACTTGTTACTGTCAGGGTCAGTACGACTCTTTCAATTTTTATGGAAATATAAGTTAAGTAAACAAGAGACAGTTCATTCAAATATGGAGGAGAAGATGCTAACTCAGCTGTACTTTGACTAAATGCTCAAAGGTCCCAAATGACGTAAAACAAATCGAGTTAACCAATACCAAAAAGGTCTATATAATGACGTTTTATAGATAATAAATATATGGGGATATTTTAGACTTAAAGTACATATGGGGGAGTTTTGACGTCAAACATTCAATCCATCCGGGTAAGTATCCCCTTCAACCACCAGACAATGTTTTCCAAATAAACATTTCTCTCTCTAAAAACGTACATACATATTATCAAAAAACATACATTCTTTCTTACAAAAACTTCAGTATATACTTTTAAGGTTAAAAAACATAAAATCTTTTTTTTTGATTTAAGTCTCAAATGTATTTAAACATTTATCTATAGAAAGGTTCTCAAATATACACACCGAGAAAAGAATAACCCCGAAGTGTTAAAAACTTATTTGTTGCTCTATCATAGATCCACGTTGGATAGAACCCTTAAGAACGGGATCAGTAAAATAGGTCCGCTCTATTTGAGTTTCCGACAAGTAAATGAAGGTAATACAGACCAATGTTAAGTTATACACGAGAGTTTAAGATATGCTGAAGGAGAATTAAAAAACAAAAAGCGAGAGTCCATAAATTACTCAAATTAAGTGCCTTCGATTTACTCGACTTATATAAGTCACCTCAGTGTTTCTTGATGGAGAAGTACCCGTAACATCCCTAATGCCAAGATGAAGTCCATAACTTTAGTAGTTTCTATTAATTATGAAAAAGGGTACAACCAAACTTCTTTTTAGCAACGAATTAAGAAAACGAAGAAATATTATATCCAGTAATAGTAGCTCAAAGAACCCTTCAAGTGTAGCTGACAGTTTAATTGAACCTTCGACACCGAACAAAGATATCGATAACCAAAACACTCCACTCTGGTGAAACAAGCCATTAAGCTAAAACGATGATCAATAAAAGGTTCCGCTTCGTTGAAAAAGGAAAAATTTTTTTTTATATATACTTGTGTATCTTATGTTGAACTCTAAGTGAGCGAGAAAGAGGTAAAGAGAAAAAGAGAAGAGAGAGAAATGAGAGTAAGAGAAAGGAAAGAGAGTTCAACTGAATTTACGTTAGACAGATTAATACAATCTCAACGTGTGCTCGGAGTACCAACTATTGAAATGGATCGCCTAGTAATTGTACTCCGAGAACATACGAGCTATAAAAAAGAAGACAACGGTTCAGATTACTTCTATCCAAGTAACACGTCGACCGGCAATCGTCAGTATCCTTTCGAGTATGGCCAAGGGCTTGTCGGTAAACCTCTCGATTAAAACTCGGCAACAAGGGCCGGTCTCGTTTTTCCATGGCAGAAAAAGTGTAATCTTTAGATGAAACCGTTCAACCATAAAAGTAGACGACAACAACCTTCTTCGAAATTAGAAAAACAATTTTAAAAAGCCATTTTTGCCTATCTTGAATGGACTTGATACCTGGTAAAACTAAGCCGATGGCTTGGAAAGTTTTAAAACTAAAATGATAGGTCAGAGAATTAAACAACCAAACTCAATCAGTTATTAAAATTTTAAACTTACGTAGCAATTAGAAATGTTACGAAATACGTTAAGAGTGTTGATATTTAAATAATTTCATTAATCGAATATAAAACTTCAATTTCATGGCAGCTAACTAAGTTTAGTTGGTGTAATTTTCCAACCCATCATTTTAATTTTAAAACTTTTCAACCTATCGGCTGAGTTTTACCATCAAATCCATTTAAGACATATAAAAATGGTTTAAAAATATCAATCTTAGTATTCGAAGTTTACTTGAAGACGAAAGCCTCGTATCCTATGTGCTCATGGAACAAAACAAAAAAAAAAAAAAAAAAAAAAAAAAACTCTCTATCCATCGTATGTGTCTCATGGAACAACTTGTTAAATTCACTTGCATTATTAAGTTCTACGGATGTTGACAATATCATATATGACGGAGTATTAATGCTGTAACCGGTCGTCGCTTATTTTCTAGATCAAAAGCGAGTTATAATGTTTTCTTTTTGACATGTCTTGTGTTCAAGTAATGATCTATTGAAAAAGGTTGTAAATCGACATACAAGGTAGAAGACGAAGAGATTATCTTTTCTACTAGAATCTTCGCTTCAGTTTAAACGTTACTTGAGCAATATTAAAGAGGGGGGCGGGGAGGGGGAGACTGTGTAAACAGAACGTCAACTACCTCGTAGCAGAGCTCCTCACAGTGGGTTAGTACGACACACTTCACTGATTAATTGGTGCCTTAACGCACATTTACGAATGATGTACTAGTCTTGGTGATTATAATGCTGTATGCAGTAATAGGAAGATTGGTTTTGGGGAGGAAAAAACACGGATTGAACTTACGAAGACCCCAACGGGAAAGATGGTACAAACTTCTAACATTGATTAGAATGATAAAATCGCAGCCGCCTCACCACCACGATTGATGATGAGAAGATGATTGATATCAACGTTTAAACCGACGACAACAAAGATAAACGACACCGATAACGCTGCTCGGACTTGGCACCACTAATTAATCGAAACATAGATGTTCTTTAGCTTAGTTTTCGTGACCAAGAAGCCTCAACACGTAAAGGACATATGACAAAGAATAAGGCACACGGTACTCAAGGAACAATCAACTATGGGCAAAGAACGAAGAAGTTGATATTTTGCTTGATGCACTTAATCCCGAAAAAGAACGGTACCACGTAAGTGTATACTCTTTATTTAATCAAAATACCAAAGAAAACCTTGTTTATTT
Source organism: Ananas comosus (assembly GCF_001540865.1). NCBI lineage: Eukaryota > Viridiplantae > Streptophyta > Magnoliopsida > Poales > Bromeliaceae > Ananas > Ananas comosus. Next base: position 324,670 of record NC_033630.1, on the reverse strand, counting down.
AGATAAATAAAAGTAGTTCACTTTTGATACCGTACAGTTTCAATAACGCACGTCCACACATCCAAAACACGTTCACACATCTAAAATAGAAAATTAATTTTAAAATGAAAAATTCAGGAAACAATTAAACCAGTATTAGATTCGATTTCCCAAAAGATGGTTATTTAAATTGAAGCGAACCTGGAAGGATCAGACGATCTTAACTTTCGATAGCTTCTCTAAAAGGTTTCACGTATAAAAGTCTTGACGATATTCTTATATTCTTTATCACTAAAATTACCACTATTATCAATCACGAAGAAGATTATCGAAACTACCATACTTAAAAAACAGTATTTCCACTATTTTTACTTTAATATAATTTTTTAATAATTTACACTTAATATTGATGGTGTCTATAAAATCCAGTTGAGAGAGAGAGAGAGAGAGAGAGAGAGAGAGAGAGAGAGAGACCGATTTTCTTTTCCTGTTTTTGTAGAAGAAGTTCGTGTGAAACTGAAAATTTAAAAAAAGGAAAAAAAAAAAAAGTCTTCTTTTGTTATATAACACCTTCAATTACAAGACAAACAATACAACTCTACATCATTATTGTAAACCCAACTAGGTGAAACTGTTAAACCCGGGTAAGGATTTGTTTGCAAAAAGAGCGTTGCTCCTATCGGTATGATGGTGTAAAAAATAAAAAAAAACCATGATATAGCATGCGTAGCTAGGAAATATTTTTGTACAAACTCAGTTCATCTATAATAGGAGTGTATATAATTAATAATTACTCTATTCCTTGATCCTGATGGTGTTGCATATTTACTCCTCTGTAACTCTGTTTGTATATATTAAATTTCGTTTTTTACAGGAAAGTTTTCCTCTATTGTGTTTACCAAAGCATGGGAATTTTACCCTCACTACACTCTTCCTATTTTTATACATTTCGAACAAAACAGGAACAATCCCCCTCTTAAAACTGGATCGAATCAGTGGTATGAATCTCGGGTGTATTAAATCTAGGACAAATCTGCATGATCTCCCAATGATCTACTATTAGATATTAATTGTAATTATATTGTAGAAAACGAAATTATATAACTTTTCGAGATTATCAACACTATAAAAAATCTCCCTCGTAGTTTTGACTTTCCACCAAATAGCACAAGCCTTTTTCTTAATCTCTTGTATTTGTATGGAAGAACACGAAAAGAAATATTTGATTCTGAGGTAAACTTTAATGTCTCTTTAAAATAACGCATGCTACGCTTTCATGCTATTTTTTATATAATGATCAATTAGCGTACGTATGATTTACCCTTTTTTTTTTTTCTTATTTATCCTAAAAACATTGATTATAATTACCTCTTTCAATTAAAACCAGTTTCGGTTAATCACTTATCATATATATATAAGGTGGTTAGATTAACTTTTGTCGAGAAAATAATTATAATAGACAATGTGGACGCGCGAAACGAATCGGTAGCCTTTTTAGAGTAAACGAAAACTAACGAATATTTATTTTTTTTTTTTTTGTACAGTGATCGTGTTTGTTTTAAATGTTGCTAAAAGAATTAAATACAAAACTTGAATTTTGTGTTAAATCTTTTTTAGGTTTTGCACCGGTTACAAAAGACGCTCTCTCGCTACAGTTTTACGGGATGCATATGTTATAGTAGAAAACGTATAGCGTTATTTAAGACATTCAATAATATATAAAAGATGTTAAAATGACTTTTTATTTCTTCACATAAAGATATATTAAAATAAAGTTAAGACAAAATGTAATATTGCAGTCTATAGGAAGTTATAGTAGGTCTGAAAACCTCTACACTGGAGTAATCATATAAATTTTTCATCACCAAAAAAAACAATCTTGGTATATTGTACATATTTGGTATTTTAATTTACGTATGGTTGCGAGTCTTAATATTTTATTGAATAACTCGTGGTATTTCTTTTTTAAAACTAGTTAGGCATCCTTGTTCTTGGGGCTGACATTATACATGTAGTGTAGTGATTGGCTTGAAACTCACTAGACTGAAAAAGAGCACAGAATCACTGAGAGGCTCAGATTTAGNTTAATTTCCTAAATTAGTACTAATTAATGCATAAATTTAGGACCTCAATTAAAAGTTTCTTTAAATATTGTATTATTTAATTACCAAACTAACCTTGAATAAAATAATCTTTTTGCCTACTAAGTATTAAAGTTACATTTTTACCCTCTATTAATCAACGGTTAAGATCTTTTTTATTTTTTTTTTTTAAAGTACCGAATCATTTCTCTATATATATATATATATATATATAATGAGGCGACTATACTATCTATAGTACCGGAACTCCGGTACTATAGTTTCGTTATCGATCTTAGGGTGTTCAAATGAACAATCCATACCGTCAAATATGATTTAAGGTATATAAAGTTCTTAGGAATAAAATTTTAAATTTTTTCGATATCATTTACTCGGTAAATAAATCATGCCAAAATGAACGGTGGAAATTGAACAATCTTTAAAATTTGTGGATAGAATTTTTGAATTCAATATCAAAGATGCTAATCTTGATCTAAATAGTTTAAGGTACTTTCTATCGAAATTTGAATAAACTTAGATTCTTCTGCTGCACTTAAACTACAGACTTGCCATAGTAGTCATTGAAAATTAACAATTTTGATATAATTTGATCATAAAGTAAACTATATCGAAAAAATATAAAGGTTTATTTCTAAAAATTTCAAATACTCTAGATCAGTTTTAACGGTATGGATCGTTGATTTGAACACCCTAAAATCGAAAATAAGACTATAGTACCGGAGTCTCGATACTATAGATATTATAGTAGCCTAACTCTCTCTCTCTCTCTCTCTCTCTCTCTCTATATATATATATATATATATATAATGAATAAAAAGTTCATATTCAATTATTCTACTGTGATTTGCCTAATTTTATTGAGCTCTTGCTTCTCAACCGATTTGCTAATATGTAATCTGTGGGGTTTTGCAGGGAACTAGCAGGCCAGCGCATTACCATGTTTTATGGGATGAAAACAATTTTACAGCAGATGAAATGCAGACACTAACAAATAACCTTTGCTATACGTAAGATCCTCTATGATTTTTCTCTCTTTTTGCATGGTTAGTTCGGTGCTTCTTAATTTGAATCTTGCATGGTTACAGGTATGCTCGCTGTACGCGGTCTGTTTCTGTTGGTAATTTTCTACTCCTTTCTCCACTGTAATTTTGCTTTTTATATTTCCGAAGAACTCTCAAAAAAAATTCCTCTTTTCGTCTCATTGTAGTTCCACCAGCATACTATGCGCATTTAGCTGCATTTCGAGCACGCTTTTATATGGAACCAGAGGTACAACAAGACTCGACATCGAAAGCAACTCGCACAGCTCATGGGCCCTCCGTGAAGCCCTTGCCTGCGCTGAAAGAGAATGTGAAGAGGGTTATGTTCTACTGTTGACCAGGAATTAGAGAGGGGAAGAGCAAGAGAATAAGTGGCGTGATTTGTAAATTGATGTTGTAGTTATGATGTAGAGGCTCCCCGGTGAAGCTTGCCGAGGGACTTAGATGCCTGTACACTAGCTAGGTAGGTCGGCCGAATCTGAGAGTTGTTTATTGTTCCCTTGTTGCTCACATTGCTTGTTTTTAATCCTAATCTCAAGGGGACTCTGTGGGGTATTAGCGTTATTTCTTCATGTAGAAGCATCTCATTCACGGCCATTTCCCTAAAGTAGCTGTTAATATCAAGTAGAATAGTTCTATATTCTCAAGCTGTTCTATCCAGGATGACCGGGAGATTTTATTGCATTGTACGTTATAAAGCGTTATCGTATTCTGGAATCGATCTGGTGACTGGGATGCTCGGTGACTGGGATGCTTAGTTGTCTCTGAGAACCCTTTTTGCCGAGTCAAATATCCGAATCAGTAAAAACGGGATCCAATATTGACCCGAACGAGCAATGTCACCCTTTTGTCAGTGCATATTGCAATGGGGATAAGCGAGGCCCTCCTCGAACAAGGCCTGATATGGCGCATGAACCAGTCTACTCATCAGCCTTAGCTAGGCTTCTCGGCCAGCGACGTTTTTTACATTTGACTTTTCGAATTCCTTCCTGTTTTTGTGAAATTTTTAACAGATTATTCTGTGAAATAATAAAGTATATTTATATAGACTTCAGAATAAATTCCTAAATTTATCTAAAAATTGCCATATTTTTGCAAAATCAAAATTTTAAGGTACTAAATTTACAGTTTAGTAAAATTTGTCCATTTTACTCTAAAAAGAAAGGTTTTGTTACGGATGATCTGACAGGGGTCTACCTACCCTTTTATTAAAGTATTAGTCATGTGTCATTTGGATTTGTTCATTAGTTGCTGTAGCTACGACCTTAGTCCCTTTGTGCGTTCACAATCTGATAAACTACAAAAGCTGCAGCAGAGGAGGATTCAAAATTTCAAACAGCGCCACATGCGCATCATTGGGTACCTACCTTGTGGTACCTTTTGAATTGATTTAGAGGATCTTAGATCACAGTCAACACGACCCGCCCTTTTCATTCAATTCTCTTTACTCTCCCTCTGACGTGGCACCCCAAAATTTGAAAAACCCAACGTCTTCCTCTCTGAGCACCCGACCGTTGCAGCACCTGCCCTAATTCTTCACAGACGCTCTCTCTCATGACCAACCTAGCACCTATCTTCTTGTCCCACTCTCACTCTCTTACATAGTGTTCCCTTGTAAGCTATTCTATCAAGCTCTCTTAGCCAAGTAAGAGTGTAGAGACCAAAAGAGATCGACGGAAAAGCGCAGCGGCGATGGCCACGAAGCTCGCCTTCACGGAAGAGGAGATGGCCGTCGACGAAGGCCTCGGCTACCCGAAAGCCTATGCCAAGCTCTGTAGAAACCCCAATATTCTCAACCCTTACAACCACGGGCCCCCTTTCACCTTTCTCCCTTATGTTTTACAGCCACAGGAGGTAACAACTCCCCCTTCGTTTCCTCTGTCTTTACACGCCACGCCGCCCCCCCACCCTCCCTCCCTTTTATATATATATATATATATATATATATATATATATATATATATATATATATATATATCTATGTACTACATTGTGAAAAATGAGATTTGAATAAATATGCTCTACATATAGTGGGTAACTTGGATTTCAAGTTTAGAATTTGCAATTTGCCATTTTGGAAGGATCTGAGAATAAAAGCAGATGAGATTTTTTGGTCCCTATCTACTTGTAGTCCACAAAAACTGATTTGTGAATTTTTTTCGCCCGATTCTAGTGCTGGATCTGCGCCATTCACTGTTATAGTTAGTGGAAATCATTGTTCTCTGAAGCCATCATGCCTCCAACAATATTCACAGAGATGTCTTTTCTTTCTTTTTTGAAATAAGATAAAATTAGATTTCGCTCTTACAGTCTCTGAGAGCAAAGGACTTGAATCAGATGTTTCCGATCCTCGATCCGGAGGCAGTTCCTTGTGTTAACCCTCGAGGTTACGTCAATCTCCTGTGGAAGCAATTGGATCATCTCGGGTAAGCAGCCTAGTTTGTTTCAACTCCTAAATTCTTCAAAAAGTAAACACTGCCCCCCAAAAAATCGCAATCAAACTGAAATTTTCTTTATTTGTATTCAGGAACGCAGGATTCGATCCTGCGCTCTTTCGAGTAGACCCATTCGGCAACGTCCTTTACTTGCATGCCGACTCAGCTTCTCCTCTTGCCTGGGACATTGATCACTGGTTCCCCTGCACAAGTAGATCAAATTATTCTCAACTCTCTCATTTGCGTCTTAAACCTTCTTTCGATCAATTTAGTATTGCCGACTAAAATCGTCGGAATGAACTGTAGGAGGGGGGAAAACAGTTCCTAGCAATTTGAGAATACTTCAATCCCAAGTGTGTAAGAAGAAGAAGAACAAATTGGAGTTCCTCATACCATGGTGGGATCTCCAATTAGGCATATCTGTTAGCCAATTCCTATCCATATTTGCTTCAAGAAACTCAGACTTCAGGTAATTAGGTTTTTATACACATGCCTTCAACTATTGAAAGCCGATGAGGAGCTAAATTTTACTGAGAAATTGACTGATTTCTTTTTTGAAATAAGCAGGAATAGAGCCTTTTCTTTCTTATTTTGCGATGGAGGGAACGAGGAGTTGAGCTCCCTGCAGGCTGTCGAGTCTCATGCTTTTCCTCAACACTTCTCTGATGTGAAAAAGCAAGTAGGGCTTGCTCCAGCAGCTATTGTTTCCACAAGAAGATCTGATGCTTCAGTGCTGAAAACTCTCGATATAAACAGATCTTCGAGGCCCAACAATTATCCATTGATTGGTCAGTGAAAATAAAAAATGCCAAACTTTTTTTTTTTTTTTATCTAGGTGTTAATTACAGATTTGGTTTGTGCAACTTGACTCAGATTTCCATTTCATCCTCATACTTTCATTTGTAATAATTTAGCTTCCGAACTTCGTTTTGTTTGACAACTAAGTCATTTGCTCCTCATCAATAACATCATTAGTCATTTGTGCCAGCCTTGAAACTCACAGACAGAAATTAAAACATGGATTAAAGTTAAAATCCAAATCAAACTTCATGGTTAAGATTGAAACTCTGGGGTTGAAATTGCATGCATCAAATGTCAGGGCCTAAATTTGCCATAATCTTTTGGATGAAAGGAAAGTTGTTAAATCTATTTCTGGGTCAAACTTGTGGGCCTACAATAGTAATTACTTAAATCTTTTCCCTACTTGTAAATTTCACTCACAAAGTTCCTAATTTGAAATTATTTACTGTTTTGTAGCTGCAAGGAAAGTCTCGACTGAAAAGGATGACACGCTTACTATGGCTGTTCAGAGCTACAGGCCAAACATCTCCAAAGAAAATAACAACCCTGATATGGATAATTATAGTAATAACCCTTACCTATCCATAGTAATGGCCAGAGATTCGTTGAGGCAGAGAGAAGAGGCTAAAAAGAAGCAAGCAGAAATGAATGAATTGGAAGGTGAACTCTCGGAATTGAAGCAAAAGAATGAGGCAGACCGAATTAATATCCAAGAGTTGGAAGCACTTCTAATCAAAAGAAGGCGTCGGGTTGAGAAATGCCGGCGTTTAGCAGAGGCTCAGTCTTCTTATAAGGCTTTACTTGAGAAGATGATCCGTGATGCCATGCACCAGTAAGGCCACTCCTAAAAACCCAAAACTGTCTAAATATCTTGATTAAGTGCCCGTTTGGCTTGGCTTTTCTCAGAGCTTTTGCTATGAGAAAAGCTAAAATGAACTTTTAAACCTTGAAAAGCATAAGTTCAAATTTGAAGCTTTTGCTTCCGCTGCAGCTAAACCTGAGCAAAAGGTCAGCATCCTTGTTAAATTTGGTTGGCTTGGAACTGCCTAGCCAGGAAATTGTATTTAGATAATATTATCTTGTGTTGATTCAAAATGAATGGGCTGGGCCAGGTCTACCAAAGAAATAGGAAACTTAAGCACGTTTGGGGTTTTCAGTCGGCCAGATCGCACTGGGCCGTTAGGCTAATTTTGCTCAGGCCTTGCTGCATCAGCACTTGTCAATTGTATTTTTTGTAGCAGCTTATACTCAATAGTGCTACTCCAAAAAGCATCATACAAGACAAACAGGCCCTGTGAATAGGAAACATTGCTGGTCAATGAATTGTTTTATTCTTTGTGGCACTATTTAGGAGTGTTGTCTACAAGGAACAGCTTAGGCTGAACCAGTCTGCAACTAGTGCTCTCATGGCGAGATTAGAGGCCCAGAGAGCGATATGCGATTCCTCGGAGAATGAGCTTCGTCGAAAGTTCAAACTAAGAGATAACATAGAGAAACAAATCAAGCCTTTTTCGGAGCAAGCACGGAAAAGGTCACGCATTGATGATAATCTTATCGAGGAAAGGGATGATGAAAGCATTGAATTGTTGTCCACTAGAAGAATCATGAACCCTCTGAAAAAAGAGCTTAGAAAATTCCTGGAAGAGGAGCAGAAGGCATCTGAAGCAGGCCGTTCTCTTTGCGAAGACAGCGAAGAAGTGTTGGACGAAACTTCGACATCAGGTGAAGGTGAGAACAGTGAAGCATATAGAGTTCTGAAATATGAAAAGAATGATCCATCAGAGGAAACTAAATTTAAAGGTTTATGTGTAAAAGAGGAAAGTTATAGCAACAGTGTTGGACTGAAAGGGAGGAACTCGAGTCATCAAAGCCAGAAGGAAGAAGCTGAGACATATGGCAGTGGCTTTTCGGTGAGAGAGAAGCTTGAGAAATTAACAATTAAAGAAGGAACCAGCAGCAAGACGAATGAGATAAAGGAAATTACATTCCCTCAAAGCCCGTTTGTGTGTACAGAAAACACTAGGCATGGAAAACCGGGAGAGGCCAAAGAGGAAGCATCATTACTTCATGGAAAGACTCGTCTGTCAAGAAAGAGTAATTCTGTGCCTCAAAGCCCTCGCAGAGATGACGAAGAATACATGAAACAAGTTGGCAAAGGGAATGTCGAGAAGTGGCTCCGGATGCTCATGGAGAACTCACAGGAAGGCACCTCTACTAACTCGCTCTTGGATAATCAAGGCAAACAGCAGATCTGCATTGGCGAAACAATAGACAAAATGAATCCTTTCAACCAACAGGAAGAAAAAACCAGTTTTGATAAAAATTCTAATGAGGAGCAAATTAAGGACAAAAACTGCAGAGAGAACAACAGAAAAGAGGTGTTGTTAGGTGGGCGGAAGAGCTTTGACATAAAGGAGAGGGAGGAAAAGAATGCAGGGAATCCGAGGTCTGAGAGTGCTAGAGGATTTAGATCCTTCCCTTCATCTCCTTCAATGATTTTAGGAATGAGAAGAGGTGTGGACTGCATGGGGAGGAAACCGAAGGTGATTGGTGATGATGATGAGTTCGGTGATGAGAATTCTCTTCCCACAATCAACAGCAAATTCATCAAGTCCTGCAGTAAAGCAATCAAGAAAGCAGTTAACATATAGAGATTGTGGCTACTTATGGGAGTTTGTTTGCCTTGTCCTTTTAGTTTTCACATTCGTGTTTTATGATTGTTTTTATATGGCTTGAATAATAAGTGTTGCTCGGGTGCGTTCCGCATTTGATACCTCACATATTTGTACAATTATTTTGCACCAGTTGTTATGCTTGAGGCTTGCTCTGTTGGTACATATGTATTACTATCTGTCGTGATTAAAGAATGCCAGATTTAGTTTTAAGTTGATCAATTTATCTTGTGCGTGTCTGCGGGTGTATACAAAACAGTTGTGATTGAATTTTTCTTTGCAGTAAATCAATTTATCGCATTCCCACATGTTCAGTTCAAAAATTTTTGCTGGAGTCTTCAAATTAACTAGTGAAGGTAGGAAATTGTTATGAATGTTGGTCTGATATCACCAAAATGAGGTTGTAGCTCAATGGCTAGGCATGGGAACGCTCTATCTGGACTCAAACTAGTTTCAATACTCAAACAGTGAAGTTTAACTAAAGGATAAAATTACAAGAAGGTACAAAAGTTATGGACTAAATTGCGAAAACGGAAAGCTTAGGAAGCAAACTAAAACTCTCTCTCTCTCTCTCTCTCTCTCTCTCTCTCTCTCTCGCTATATATATATATATATACTCGTACGTTCCCTGTAGACTCCTTGCTCACTGCAATGGCCACTCATCCTCCCTTTCCTGCTCCCTCTATCGTCACCAGCACTATCCTCTCTGAGTCTCTCAAGCGCCAACCATCTGGATGGACCATGCAGATTTTCTAGGTCTCTTCTCCGGTTCTGCCCAATAAGATAAACGATGCAACATTCAACAACGAGCTTTAAAAAAAAAAGACTAATGATGCATCCAAACATCTGTTAGCTAATAGCTGATCTAATAAATAAAATTAATTCTTATATAACTAATTAAAATAATGTACTGAAAACATCTTTCACCAGAACTGCACTGGGTTACCACAAACTTGGAGAACACTCAGCAGATAATACATATAGGAAATAGGAAAGAGGTTTATCTTGACTACATAACAGACGAAGCCGCAGATCAAAACAGTGAGTCAAAACTTGGCTTTCAACATTCTGCGATCTTCTTTGTGATGCTCCATTTAGCAAGAGCAGCAACAGATGAAGTTTACGCAGTCCGATCAAAGATATAGCACAGATTACTAGTGTGTAATGAGAATCTGCCATCTTAAATCAACTTGGCCAATTTAGTGCTTTGCAGTGCCTACAAAATCCCGAAACACTTTGAAGTTCCCCTCTGATGCTACAAGGGTGGTGCTGGTAACTACAACCAGAGAAGCATCAACCCAGCACTTCACCTCTAGCGGTTGGCTTCATGATTTTACAACATTGGAGGAGGGGACTTCAAAGTGATTTGTGGATATTCGAGTCTCCAAAGCATGGAAACGGGTGCTTTTGGTAATTTAAAGAGCAAATAATGAGATCGATATTAGAACTAAAACTAGCAAGCCACAAATTTGGATAGCCCTTTAGAGAATAACCAAAGGTTAATAGTAGATAGATTACTCCACAGAGAGTTTCACTACACCACCACCAAAATTACTTAGCAAAAGGTTAGTAGTAGACAGATTACTCAATAGAGAATTTCACCACACCACTAAGATTGCTCAACAACGAGTTTCATCACACCACTAAAATTAGTAGACGCTACAACTGTTGCAGCATAAAATTTTCTTCTAGGTGCCTAACCTATCAAGTCGCTAGCAAGACCAACACCGCCGCATGGACTATTTGTGCCTTGATGTTCTAGTAAGGGCCACCGCAGCCGAAACAAGTAAAATCTTCGGGCGGCCCGGCATATCGCAAGGCTTCCCTCTCCCTGGCATATCGCAAGGCTTCCCTCTCCAGTTCCCTCTCCCTTTCCTCCCGCATCTTCTCATAAACCCAGGGGGGATACTCAATTGGGTGGAACCTGGCAGTAAACTCCTCGGATGTGAGATCGGCGAAGCAGGTCAACCCTGCAATGTGACCTTTCTTCTTTGCGTTGTGCCTTTCACACCTCTCCACTGTCTGCTTGAAGATCTGGAAAACGCCGCTCCTCCTCCTCAGCATTTGCATATCTACGCCCAATCTTCACCATCCATTTTTTGTGCATACGGCGGAGCTCTGCGTCATCCTTCATGGTGATCTTGCCCATATCTGGCGTCGCCTTGCCGGTGCTTCTTTCAGTTAGGGCTTTCCAGAAAGTCAACATAATACCCCTGAGACAACAAATTGAAATACAATAATGAAAGGAACCAACACAATGACAGAGTACATCATGCAGTGTCTTAGGGTGTGGGAAAAAATTTCAAAAGAAAGAAAAATGATATGAAAACATTTGGGAGAAAAATAGATCAATATATAACATACATTAAATGATAAATGATAGAAAAAAGTCATGCCTGCAGGACATAAGATTTACTCAATCATAAATCCTAGAATTAATTAGGAAGACAAAACGCACAAATTCAAATCGTTTTTATCATTATAGAGAAGGAAAAACAGGATGGAGGTCAATCCACCGAGCCCATCACCGTCAACAAATCAAAGTCGCAACACATATCCGATCCATGCAGGAAGGAAAGAAGTGTAAATCTGATAAACCATCTCGAAGAGTGACGGAATATATGTTAGACAGTTCTATCAGAGAAAACCTGGGGCAGATAATAGAAACGATTCCAAGATTTTGATTTTAAACCTGCGACACCTGCGACCAGATAAAGTTGCTTGGTGTGGGAAAAACAATAACGCGATTGCAACGCAGAAGAACAGATGAAACAGACACTTAAAGCTTTTCTTTTTTTAAAAAAAAAGCGATTCTTCAGGTCGTATAAATAATAAATAAATATATATTGAAGCATCATACACAGTGTGATAGATTAGCAGAAAGATGTGAAGATCGTTGGAAGGAGGTTCTCGAATGCCTGAAGAGATCGAAATCGAAGAGGGAGGCGAAAGCGCTGCGCGAACGACGAGCTTCTAAAGTTGGGAGTCTTCGCGATGTCGGAGGGGGCAGGGTTTTTTTTTTTTCCTTTTTTTTCGCGGCTAAATTATAAAACGTCAGATTGAGTCGCTGCTGGGGCTGGAACCGGGTCTGATTCGGGTCGGACCATATTATGCCCAAGCCCGGTCCAAGAAATTAAATTTTGGTGTGGGTCGGACTTTTATTCCTTTTCTTAAAAAAACTAAGATCGGTATAGATAAAGATTAAATTAAAAAAAATTTTAAAAGAAGGTTATATTGTTGTTTTTTTTTTTTTTTTTGGAAGAAAGCCAGATAAGACATAAGCTCTTTTTTTTTTCTGGGCTAAATTATACACAGCCACATTGCACTGCTCTTTAAGTACAATAAAAACCTGTTTAAAAGTAATTTCTACCATACTAATTTTATTTTAGAAAATTAAGTTTTGTTAAAAATTATAGAGCATTTAGCTAAGTCTAATAAAAAAAGACTCTAAAATAATTTTCTAAAGCCGTTTGTTATTTTTTTAAAATACTCTTTGCACATTATTTTTTTCTAAATTTTATTAAAAAAATTAAATTTAAAATATGAATTTCAATTTAGTTGTGCATCAACATTAGTGGAAAAGTATTAGATGTGCCTGCTAAAACTACCATCTTGACATGATCTTCACCAAGAATTAATCTCTCCGGCTTTGAAATCTGCGGATCGCAAACTCCAATCCTTTCATTTCTCGTCGGTTGATGCATACCATTGTGTTTTACTGAGGGCCTACTTGTTTAGGTGAAATTAGAGAGAAGTAAAATTATTTTCGGCCATAAATGATCAGTTTCGTTTGTTAATTCGTTATAAAAAAATACAGTTGAAACTCTAGTTAACAAAAATAACGTAATTAAATTTGGCGGTCTCTAATGAAGTTAATTACGGTAAAAAAAGATGAAGAAAAAAATAGAACAGAAAATGTTATATCTAATTATTGTACTAATTATTCTTTTATTTAGTTTACATATTTGAAATTTGGTAGAAATTGATTAGTTGAGTTTTAATATCTCTTTCATTTGGTTTGAACATTTAAAATACTATGAAATTGAGTATATATATTTTTTTACTTTATAATTTTATTATTGTATTATTAAAATTTATATATATATTTTTTAATTTAGTTGTTTTTAGATTACATTTCTTATTATAAAGGGAAAAAATTATATTGTTTTTTATTTATTACATTATAGTTTATTATTTATTAAGTTATTTCTTATTTATGTGTAAATTATAATTTTTACACCGGTTACTTTTTACCAAGCAAGCAACTAACTAGAAAAACTTTATTTTCATAAATATGAAAGCAACAGCGGGGCTAAAATAATTTTTATCTGAAATCTATTTCAACTCAAAGTTTATTTCAATTTAAAATTTAGTTCCGATAAAACAAATAGACTTATAATATTTTAGTATAAAATTCTGCAGCACCACCAAATCCCTCATCCAAATTTGTTGCGGACACCGTATGAAACGCTCTCTTTTCTTTAAAAACAATCAAACAGATAGTATCATTCAATAAAAATCTAACTCGGGACTAAGATGGATCCTTATATTTGTTAGTTAATTGTTGATCTCACAAACAAACTAAATTAATTCTTGTAGATGCAATCAATTATCAAAATGATTTACTGATACCACGTTTCGCCAGATCCGCAATGCACGTGGAAAAAAACTAAAGAAAACTTCAAAAAAACCCATGTGGTTTCGTAGTTTCTCACTCTGCCCCCCTGTGATTTAAAATGTATCAATTTGCTCCCCTGTGGTTTCTTTTTTTTTTTTTCTTATCAATTTTATTATTTTTTTTTTTTAAATCAGTGATAAAGTTAAAATTAAAAGGTACTAAAGTGAATATTTGATAAATCTAGATGGGTATATGAAGTTTTTTGTATATAATTTAATGAAATATTAACAAAAAAGCTACCGAAAAGATAAAAACGAAACCACAGGAGGGCAATTTGATACATTTTAAACCACAAGGGGGTAAAGTGAGAAACTACGAAACCACAGGGGGGGTTTTAAAGTTTTTCCAAAAAACTACATGAAAGATTCAAAAGCATTGAGACAAGGGCAATTAAAAAAGGCTAGTGAAACAAACAACCTAATCTTATTTTGATTTTTAGATACGTTGACTATCTAATCTACAAGTTTTCGCTGCCATCTCAATTCCAATAGTTTGATATCACAAAATGAGGTTGTCGCTCAATGGCTAGGGCTGCGAATAGGAATGTCAACGGGTCGGATTCGGAGCGGATTTTCAAAAATCCAGATCCGAACCCGACTCCAAATCCGAAAACCGAATTAGAACCCGAACCTGACGGATTTTAAAAATTCATATCCAAACTTGAGCATGACCAAAAATATAAAACACGAATCCGAACTCGAACTTGAAAATTTGAAACCGAAACAATTATTTCTCTTTTCAATATTTCAAAATATATTACATTAAATCTAAATTTTTTTAAATATATTACAAATTCAAATATAACATCAAATTTATATATATATATATATATATATATATATATATATATATGTAATGTAAAATAAATTCAATTTTGGGTCGGATTCGGGTCGAGTTTGAGTTTGCGTCAGGTATAGTCAAAATTCATATCCAAATTTATCCAAATTTATGTTCATCGGATTTTTATTTTTTATATTCATATTCAAAACCATATCCGCTTCCCATCAAATAAATCCGTTATGTTTGAATTTGGATTCAGATAAAATTTTGAGTATCCCTACCTATTGACATCCCTAGCTGCAAAATCTCTATTTGTACTCAAACTAGTTTCAATACCCAAACAATGAAGTTTAACTAAAGGATAAAATTACAGGAAGTTACAAAAGTTATGAACTAAATTGCAAAAAACCGAAAGTTTAGGAAGCAAACTAAAACTGCATATATATACATATATATACATGCTCGTAGGTTCCCTGCGAACTCTCTACTCAATTCAATGGCCACTCATCTTCCCTTCCCTGCTCCCTCTATCGTCACCAGCACTATCCCTCCCCCGAAACACCCTCAAAACCCTAAACCCTCCCCAACACCTCACCTCCTCCTCGACCAATGCGCCACCATGTCGCAGCTCAAGCAGATCCACGCCCAGATGGTGCGCACGGCGCTCGCCTTCGTCTCCGTCGCCGCCACATCGCCCTTCGGCTCCGTCGACTACGCCCGCCTCGTCTTCTCCCAAATCCCCAACCCCACCTCCTTCACCTTCAACTCCATCATCCGCGCCTACACCAACAACAATTTGCCCACTAACGCCCTCCAATTCTACGTTGAATTGATTCAAGGTGGGTTCTTCCCCGATCGCTTCACGTTCCCTTCTCTGTTCAAGTGTTGTGGGCGCCTCAGCGATGGGAAGCAGCTTCATTCCCATGCGGTTAAGTTTGGGTTCGGATCGGACACTTATATACAGAACACGCTGATCAGCATGTACTCCAGCTGTGGGTGTTTGAGCTCCGCATGCAAGGTGTTCGACAAAATGGCCGAGAAGAAGACCCTCGTCTCTTGGGCGACGACAATCGCCGCTTATACCAAGTGGGATCGAGCGGCTGAAGCGTTGGATCTGTACCGTCGGATGGAATTCGAGTCTGTAAAGCCTAATGAGATCACGCTGGTGAATGTCCTCGTCGCTTGCGCGAGAGCCAGGGATTTGGAAACCGGAAAGCGGGTTCATCAGTACATTGAGGCAAATGGACTTGGGTTCGATATGGTCCTTTGGGCCGCTCTACTGGATTTATATTGCAAGTGCGGTCGAGTTTCGGTTGCTCGTCAATTGTTCGATGAAATGCCGGAGAGGAACTTGTTTTGTTGGAACATTATGATCAAAGGGCACGTGGAGGATAGCGATTACAAAGAGGCATTGGCGTTGTTTCGTGATATGCAGCTTATTGGTGTTAAAGCGGATAAAGTTACTATGGCCAGCTTGGTTTTGGCCTGCTCTCAGCTCGGCGCGCTTGAGCTTGGGAAGTGGCTTCATGTCTACATCAATCGTGAGAACGTTGACGTGGATGTCGTTCTTGGAACTGCTCTTGTCGACATGTATGCCAAATGTGGGTGTGTAGAAACTGCAATTAGGGTTTTCGAGGACATGCCCAAGAAAGATGTCATGACATGGACTGCCCTAATTGGAGGCCTCGCAGTTTGTGGGCATGGTGAAAAGGCTCTGGAGATCTTCAAAGAGATGAAGAGCTGTGAGGTGAGACCCGATCCGATCACCTTTGTTGGTGTGTTAACTGCATGTAGCCATGCGGGCCTAGTCGAAGAAGGCCGTTCACACTTCGATTCTATGTTAAGTGTTTACAACATCAGGCCTAGCGTCGAACACTATGGATGTATGGTTGATTTGTTGGGTCGAGCAGGATTTATAGATGAGGCCGAAAAATTTATTCGAAGTATGCCCGTGAAACCAGATTACTTTGTGCTTGGAGGCCTCTTAGGTGCTTGTAGGATACATAATAACCTTGAGGTGGCTGAAAGAACAGCAAGATGGCTTCTAGAGCTTGATCCAATGAACGGCGGCACACACATTCTCCTATCAAACATATATGGATCATTGCAGAAGTGGGATGAAGTGAAGAGAATAAGAGGTCTTATGTTAGAGAGAAAGATCAAGAAGCCACCGGGGTGTAGTTTGATCGAGGCGGATGGGGTTGTCCATGAATTTGTTATGGGGGATGAATCACACCCTCAATCTGCTGACATCTATGAAATGGTTGAAGACATGATTCAGAGGCTAAAAGCAAATGGGTATGCGCCCAATAAATCTGAGGTGATTCTCGATATGGATGAAGAGGAGAAGGAGAGTGCTCTGTGCCGTCACAGCGAGAAGCTAGCGATAGCATTCGGGCTTATTAGGACGAAGCCAGGGATGCCGATCCGTATATTGAAGAACCTTAGGGTTTGCAGTGATTGCCATGCCGCGACTAAGCTTATCTCTGAGATTTATGGGAGGGAGATAACTGTGAGGGACAGATGCAGGTTCCATCATTTTAAAGATGGGTCTTGTTCATGCAAGGACTTTTGGTGAGTGCAATAATGTACAAAAATGCATTCCATCCTACGGGCGTATTCTTGTTATTCAGTTGTATTGATTAAATCATCTAGCTTGTAAATTGAACAAATATCCTAGTCTGATTCTGGCTATCGCATGAGAAATATTCTTCCGCTGATTGATTTTAGCTTTAGGGAAATTCATACCTGCTCAATTGTTGAGTTGGAACATGTTATTGGACCCTCAACCTCTCTAATAGAATCAGAAGATTTAAAATAAAAATTTTGCTTTCTGAAAATCAGAATCTCACTAAGGCTTCGTTTGGGATTGCGGGGAGTTTGCGTTTGTTTCAGTATGTAATATTGTGTTCCGCATATTACGGTTAGTCGGTTATGATATATTTTCTGCGGTTCCATTGAAAAACGCAGAAATATATCGCTATATACTTTTTTTCAACTTCATTCTATCTAATAACATTAAATAGACTTCAATACCAAACTAAGCCTAAAATTACCCACCGCAAAGAAAAGTTTTAAACTACCTAGTTTAGCATTGTGTTTGTTTTTTATTTTTTAAAATAAAGTTTTATATATCAAAAGGTATAAAAGTGAACGGTGATCAATTACTTATAATTCTTTCATTCAAGATCTTTACGGGACAACAGGAAATAAAAATTTAAGAGCAACTTTTCTTTACTTCCAAAATTTGTTTAAATAAATTATTATTATCATTTAGCTAAATGCATTGTAAGCTAATCAATTACAACAACGAAGGAAAAATTACAACAACGAAAGAAAAATTTTTCCGTGGACACATTAATTTATATAGAATAAGTGTTTAAAAAACGTAAAAAAAAAATATCAACAATAAGACTTAAATGTGTTTGTCTAACACTCAATTGAAGACATAAATAGAAGTGAGACCAAACATACATCAAGAGTAACAACATTGTACCAACTTACACACAAAAAGTGCAAGACTCTTGTAAACCAAACTGTCAAAGACATCTCGCTCCCACAGAAAAAAGGGAAATGAAAAAAAAAAAAAAAACAGCAGAAGATAAACTTAACTAACAGAAAGCTAATAATTCATTGTACGTACTCCCACTTCAAGACATCGACCGCCGCCACTTGGGCGTCGCTGCCGTCGTCGCCACCGCCGCCGTACGTACTCCCCTTCCTTTCTTGTAGCTTGCGGGCGTCCGCCGCTCCGCTCCGCTCTCCGACTCCTCCGCCCTCACCACCACATCCGCCGCAGCTCTGCCGCCACTGCTGAAGAGCAAGGAGCTCCACCTGAAGAAGCCCCTCCGCCGCCTCTCCGCTGTGAGCCTATCCAGCTGCGCCTGCAGCACCCCGAACTGCACCTGCAGCCGCACGACGTCCTCCCTGAGGCGCCGTACCTCCTGCTGGTGGGCCAACACCTCCCGCTTCGATGGGCACCGCCCTGGCAGCTCCTGGGCCGGGCTGGGGCTCCTCGGCCCGCCGCTGCCGAACGTAAACGACCCGCTCATCCACTCGGCCAGGCGATTCAGCTTGGTGTGCTCGCAAAAGAGCACCTGCACCACCGACCGCACCGGGAGGCGCTCGTTCTGGAGCGCGTGGAGGGATGCGTCCGTGGAGAGTTTGCGCGCGTCGATGAGCCTGCATAGCGCTTTCTTCTCCTTCTTCGTCGTGCTCGGATGGGCCTAGGGGGAGCACATGTCCATGCATGCGGGTCGATTACTACTTCTAGTAGAGTTACAAGAAGATCTATACTCGTAAAAATATAATAATTCTAACATCTATGTATATATATATATAGAGAGAGAGAAAGAGAGAGTTGCTAGAGTATCGAAAGTATATATAATCTAATGCTTTTAACTTTTTAGCTCTTAAATCAGTCCCTTAAATTATTTTTAACATTTGGATTAATACTATTATTACTATTATTTTGTAGGAACCACTCAACTCTAGGGGTACTATTAAATTCTGAAAAGATCGCAATTATTTTAACCGTATAATTTTTTATTTAAGAATCAAAAAATCAAAAATATCAAATTTTCTATACTTTCGATTGTATAGTAGCTTTTCTCTCTCTCTCTCTCTCTCTATATATATATATATACATAAAGTATACATTTGTTTATGGAAAAATTTTACCACGCCCACGCATAATTGCTGTGAGATTTATATGGATAGGCTTTCTAATTCTACATACACGCAGTGGGGGACATAAAAAAAAAAAAAAAAAGAATTTCTCGAAATAGCCTAGTTTGGGCCTACAGTGCAAAATAACCTTTTGGCATGAAAATTTCAGTAACTGAGAAAATGTATAGACAAATATGAGCGCCAACTGCTAAGGATATATATAAACAAAAATCGTAACTTTTTCTGGGTACGTAAACTCGCAGTACAATCATTTTTAACTGCATAGATTTAACTTTTGAGCATATATGTACGCATGTGGTGGTGCAAAAACAAAAAAAAAAAAAAAAAAAAAAANAAAAAAAAAAATCATCTAAAAGTACTTCGGGTGATAGCAACTCATCCTGAGATGAGTTCTGCTAAACTTAGGTACTAAAAGGGTCTCAGTCCCCACACTATTGGGCTAAATCTACAGGATGCCTCTGAACTTAATTTTACCATGTACGTTTAAAAGGCCCACAAAGTTTATAGCACTTGACAAGACACACAGGCCCATGTGGGGATGCATACGAAATGTAGATATCAGCCTTATTGTACAGCATGTTAGCAAAGAAAAGAAAAAGGATTCAAGCTTAATTAGGAGAATCATTAGAACCCCTTTTTAACTTGAAGTGAGCGTGACACAACAGTAGGTGCAGTTTGTTAGGGAAAATGTAACATCTCCGTACAAATCTTTGGACAATTTCACACATTGGTCACTATTTCCTTTTAATTATCAATAGAAAAAGTTTCACGTATCCATCCCTAACTCACAGGAATGCCAAAAACAATTGAAAACGACAAACACACACACACACACATATATATTGCCATCTACTCTAGGTCCACTAGAGACAGGAGATAGGGTACGTGTTTTCGCATGTAATGATGTAATTACCATATATAATAACTCTGTTTTTGGTGCTTATGTGCTATCACATGGTTAACAGTTTTTTTAATTTTGTCCCATCAACTAATAAGATTGTTGGGTTTTTTTTTCTTTTTTTTTTTTTTGTGAGGACAAAAGCTCTCTCTTTGGGACCAACTCGGAGTTGTCCAGTACGTAAGATATGTCCACTATGTTTTTGCAGCGACCAATTTTGGGTGAGGAGCAGGAGATAATTGTCCTTGCTTGTAGTGTCAACTTGCTAAAATCTTGGATAATTAAGCAGATAGCTTAAAGATGAGAAAAGAAGCAGAAAACATGTTCTTTGCAACTGGGCGCAAATTAGACACCAAAGCATGCATCCATGCGCACTAGAGGCTATGAACAGGATTCAATCTGAGTGGCCTAGTACCTCAAGATCTGAGAGTTTGTAGTGATTCACGAATAGAAAACTTCTGGTAGTAGCTAGATTGTGCTCAGTACTGCTGTAACATCCATTTGGGACGCTATCAATTAGAGCAGTTAATTTTGTTCGTGTTACCATAAAAGGTAGAGATGTCAACTACTTGCAGCTGCTGCGGAGGAGGAGATGAAGATCCTGTGCATATATATAGCATATATATATATATACACTTACTTTGATGTAGGTGTCGATGGCCCGATAGAGCCCGTCGTCGCTGGGCCGCGCGTGGGTCGGGACGGCGCGCGCGAGCTCCTCGAACTCGGCGACGGCGAGGCCCGCGTCGACCGCCGACTCCGCCAGGTACGCGTCCACCAGCTTCGCCACCCTCGCCATCGCCGCAGCGCCCCCGCCCCTCGGCGGCGCCACCGCCCCTCCTCCGTCCTGGTCCCCGGCCGCTCCGGCGAGGAAGGCGCGCACGAGGCGCAGCGCCATGGCGACGTCGAGCAGCGTCCCGCAGGTGTGGCCGAACGCCGGGATCATGAGCTCGCCGAGCGAGGCCTCGGGGAGGCGCCGCCCCGCGCGCGCCTCGAGCTCCCGCAGGCACCCCGCGTCCGCCCCGACCATGCTCCCCGCGCGCAGCAGCCGCAGCAGGAAGTCGCACGTCACCCCCGCCCCGCCCTTCTCGCACGCCTCCGCGCCGCACTCCCCGTCGAGCGGGAGCGCCGCCACCAGCGACTCCACCAGCAGCCGCTTCTTCAGCCACGCCGCCGTCGGGCTCTCCGGCGCAGCCCACGCCGCCGCCGCCGCCGCCGCCGCCGCCGCCGAGGCCGCGTGGAAGCGCCCCGACGACGACGATGCCGACGCCGAGGAGGCGGAGAGCTCCGGGAACCACTTGGCGAGGAGGTCGGGGCGCGCGCCCTTGTGCTTGATGGCCGAGATGGTCTTGGCCAAGTGGTCCATGTCGTCGAGCCATGGCTCGGTCGAAACGGGTGGTTTGGTCTCTTTCGGGTTCGAGTCCGAGGCCGACTTGGGGCTCGGAGAAGGCGACCTCATCGCTAATTACTTGGGTCTTTGGCAACAGAAATGAGAGTTCACTATAAATATATATATATACACATATAAATAGGGATATATATCTACAGAGAATGGGTCACGAGGAGTATACACGGATTGAGAAAAGAAGAGGAAGAGGAAGAGGGCGATGAGAGAGGGCGCTCACACATGTGCGAGGGGGTGAGGGGGAAGAGGAGAAACTAGAAATTAACGATGGGGGTCAATGTCGTGTGGTGTGCGAAAAGATGTAGGGCAAGGACTGGTTATATAGAGAGAGGGTAACATTAATAAGTAACTAGGTATGCGTGTGCGATGGTGTGTGTGCTCGCTTGTTTGCTTGGTTCAGCTTTTTCGACCAGTAGCGGCTATTCAGTATTCACGTGAAGGCGACGCTGTTGGCGCCTCGGATGAGAAAATTATTGGCCTCTCCATGAGCAGTTGGTGGTTTTTTTAACGTATTATACCCGCTCCTATGACTGTGAGACAACTTCGCATTGTAGTGGTCCAGGATACAGAGTACGTAGATGTTTAGAACTACTTTACGATCGAGTAGGAATTGTTACCATCAATTGGAATGCTAATACCATAGATAAGCAAATAACATCTACCACAAAGCAAAAACCATACAAGAGAGCGAGTGTGTCGGCCCAAATGGTCGGCGCAGCCTTAATTATGGTCTCACCCACAGAAATTTCTGTGCCAAAAAAAAAAAAAAAAAAAAAAACCAACAAAAAA
>NC_033630.1:224027-301927 GCF_001540865.1 Ananas comosus | reverse complement strand
TCGTTCAAAAAAAAAAAAAAAAAAAGCATCCAACAAAACACCCAGTTGAAAGTTGAAACTGCATGAGTAAAGCAAATTTCACAACATGTTAAGCGCCAGTATTTAATTAATAAAAAAAATATAAATCATGAAAGGAAAAGCATGATATATAATTTCAAAATTAAAATCTAACAATTAAATTATATAATTTCTAAGTGTTGTAAGACTTTCGTAAGAAGAGCATTTTATTTTATACAAATAGAAGACAAATTAAAGAAATTAAGATGGAGTTATTCTCCTCTGTCCAGCGAGATAATCCAAGCACTAACCACTTCTTTTTATAACACAATGCAGCAGTAGTATTCTCTATTTGATGTTTGTTGTAGAAGTAGATGGTACTTAAATATTTGGGAACAGAAATTTATGCCTCGCTTTTTTAAAACGAAAATTTGACCGGTACAAATATCAAACAAAAAGAAAGAAGTAAAATAAATTTGACCGGCGCAAGGATCAAACAAAGGAAAAAGGGTAAACTTACGCCGTGATATAAGAAAAGCCAAATATCGCAATAAATGTATATTCCTTGTGTGTCAGAGTATAAAAACAAGATACTCATGTACGACCAATATATTATGGTGGTATATATGCTCACCGGTCCCCGTGCATGTTTTATACTTTATAAAGGATGCGATGCCAAGGAACACCAGAAATCAACCCCATGGATGTTACTGTGGTAGAGAAAATTAGTTTGTGAATTTTTGAAAAAAATAAAATTTTTTAACGAAAGAACAGCGTCACGGTTTCCATTTGATCAAAATCTAGAGATAAGACGTGCTAGTGTTGAAAATGACAAGTAAATTTACCACTGCAACACTGCAAGAACATATTTTTTTGAGAGAAAGGTAGCACGCTACCTACTTCATTCATTAAGAAAATAAAATTAGCTACATGAAGTGAAGCAGCTAGGGCCTCAGAAAAGCGAAAAAATAGATGGAAGGGGGCGCAAAAAAAAAAAAAAAAAAAAAAAAAAAAAAAAAAAAAAAAAAAAAAAAAAAAAGAAATAAAAATGAAACTAAAAATAAAAATAAGAAATAGCTTTCACCCTGCTCTACAGGACTCGACCCACTCTTTTGCAAACACTCTAATAATTCAGACGTCACCCTGCTCAACAGGACTCGGCCCACTCTTTTGCCAACACTCCAATAAGATTAGCTGTTCGGAAAACGTCGTTGGGTAGATTTCTGAAGATGACGTTATTAGTTGGGAAAAAGAACATGTTAAACATGTTAGTTGGGAAACATACTAGTTGGGAAAAAGAATGTTTCAGATCACAATATCCTCGTCTGAACTCTAATTATCAACAGCATTTACTAGATTTCACTTTATGAAAGTTTCTTAAAGAAGTCTACATCTGATCGTCCTGATATCCTGCACTTTGAGAGAAATTCAGAAGGAAACTCCCAGATAGAAACCGAGCATTGAAGCTCCGAATTTTATTTGTGGGCTTAGCTTGGTCTGAATAACTTATGGGGCCAAGCCTAGATGAAAAGTCTTGGCCCAATCTCTTGCTATCAAGGCCAGATTAGCCCTTAGTAGAGCATCCTTAGCTAAAGAACTTACTAATTTTTACACTATCAGTAGCATGCTCTAGAATAATCATCATCATCATTTACATTGTTTCTGGCTACAGTTTAGATAGCCAATAAAGTCTTTTGGGTAGAAGCAAAAAACCCAAATTGATGCAGCAAAAGAAGGGGGAAAAAAGTGGAGAAAAAAGAGATGACATTATGTAATCCAAACAAAGAAAAAGTAACAATCTTTTCCATAGGAAGATCGGATATAAGTAAATTAAAGCAATTAACTTGGTACGCTATCTCTAATTAAAAAAGACTCGCATGATCAAGAGTTGCTGCCGCATGATTTGCACTGAAACTTGTCAAATTTCTAGGAGTCTTCCCGATCTAAAATAATTTTCTACTGCAGTGTTCTGTTTCGCATAATGGAGAGAGAATCAGCCTAGGATACTAGGAAACAAAAAGACATGGATAGCGCTTCATTAGCATGTGGCATTAACTCATCATCCAATTATTTAAACAAATAATATAAGGCGGAGTATAGTAAAATAGAAAGATGAGAATCCTCTAGAAAAAGCATTTGCCTGCACAACTTCCAGACACTTCTAATGGATCAAAATTAGCATAAAGGTTTTATAACATGATTACATAAAATAGCACAGCAATGTATTTTTTTTTTCTATCGGAATTTAGAACTATGAATCGGACTAGTTCTATGCTTTCATGAGCTAAATTGGAAACTAAAAATACAATATAGACTACATAGTTTAGAAACAATATTTAGGAGAACAGGCCAGACCTATTTTCTAAGATTAAAGCCAAATGAAATAACTGCATAGTTGTTCCTGTAATGTAATTTTCAAATAGTAAAGCGAGATAGCTGAACAGATAAATTCTAATGATTCCTATCAACTTGCCTGCACAAAATTACCTATGAAAATAACTCACTTAGCTTTGCGGGTGGGGGTTTCTGATGAATTCTCTGATTCATCAGCTGACTCCTGCTTCGCTGGTAACAACCCGTTTGATAAATTCTCACTAATAGCTAATGATTCATGCAGAGAACCATTTTCCTTCTCCTTTAACTCCTCCTTTGCACCCAAAACTGCATTTTCTACTTTCTCTTTGAGCATTCTCTCCTTCTTGAGCTCCTGCTTAGCTAATGAAGAAAATTGTTTATCTAAGGACCTTGCGGCACTCAACCATGAAAGAACAATCACAAGAAGTATGCCTCCAAGGTAAGGAGTTGAATTTGCAAGGGACCCGAATGTCAAAATCATGAATTGTTGTATTAATGCGCCTCCTGATTTTCCCAAGGGGTTGCACACAACATCAATGGCGGCCTTCCCCTTAACCTATTGTCATAAACATATTCTTACTGAGATAAATATGAGAATATATATATAAACGTGCACTAGGAATATACACACAAAAATAATGGAAATATTGGCATTCTAGTTAGTAACTTTTCTTTTTCTCTCTATTCTTTTAGCAAGTTTCACGATGTTCTCTTCAGCAGCTACTATATTTTTTACTCCTTTTCCCATTCACTGTGATAAGCATTTAATTTAAAAAAGATGTAACGGCAGCTTAAAAAATTAACGATTTTGGCAGTCTCTAAACTGAATCAGTAGTTCAGTTCCCTTATGGATTTACCAGAACTATCACTATTAACATCTTAAACTATGAACCACATGTCTAATAAAAAAAACATGCAGAAAAATTAATTCCGACTGAGATGTCATCTACATCACTATAATTCACAATTCATAATTAAATTAGAGACTTACCTTCATGTCTTCATCCAAAATGCCATCTATCACTATAATTCACAATTCATAATTAGAGACTTACCTTCATGTCTTCATCCAAAGGAATGTAAGCCATCTCCTTGCAAGGGTCAAATAAACTATATTTGGCGCTCTTACTGAAAATATTCTGCATTGCACCCACATAAACTGCCGCAAGTAGAGGAGTCATGCCAAACTTAGCTAGAATAGGAACCAATGGTTCGCCAAATAAAATTAGTGAGAAAAACCCAACTCCAGTGATAAGTAGAACTGTTGGAGTGATCATGGCTGCAACCCCCCAGCCGAATTTTCTAAGTATAACTCGGCCCAACAACATCATCATGAAAGTTGCTATACCAGTAGCAGTAGAAAAATCACCCATGAAAGAAGAATATTCGTTAGGGCTTGGGAACTGTCAGATATGAAGTATGATCAGATACCAAAAGATCAAAGAGAACTGGAAAAGTTTTCATTTCAGCACAGGTGCAGAGACAAACACACACACACACACACACACAAAAGGTACCTGTGCTTTGAGCTTCGATTTCCACGTGACTTCAACAAGATTAATACTTATACCGTAGGCCACCACCAGTGTGGCAAGATCCCTCACATATCTAGAAGATATCAAAAATTTCAGACTCTCACCCATACCTAGTTTAGGTTTGTCCTGTAGAGGTATCAATCTCAGAAAGTCAATTCCACAGGGATGTAATGGAAACAAAATAGCAAGAGAATTCTCTTAAGTACCAACCTTCTTTCTGCGTACTGTTCTTGGAAGAGAAGGATCATTCAAAACAAATTTGTTAACTGCCCAGTAGATTGCGGAAATAACAAGACCCAACAGCACTACAATGCTCATCATTCCTTTCAGTGATATCTCCCAACCATCAACACCGGGCCCCAAATTCTTTCTCAAGTTAGAAAAGTACTTTACAGTGCGACCTGAGAAGATTAGGGCCACATTAGCTCCAAGCCCAAACAAAGGATAGAATTCTTTTGCTTCCTCAACAGTAGTAATCTGCACAAATTGCAGAATTAATTTTCAGCTCTCGTTAGAATCCAATGAAGAGGGTAAGAAAATTTAGTATTTCTTTGTTAGAAAACCAACCTAAAACTGCAAAATTAAGATGCCCCTCATGCCATTATTCATGTAGATCTAATTTATTTGTTGATTTTGGATCATATGTCCAGTTTCTATGGGTATCCTCCTGGTATTTCGTAATGTTATGATCATCTCAGAATCTGCACTACTCTTTAGGCTTTGTTCGACATTAAATCACACATGCAAACAGAGCTAGTTGATTGCAAACTTGTACTAAGACATGAATAATTAAGTACAGACTAAATATTTCATAAAGAGCAAATGTACATACCAGATAACCTTAATATATTTGCCGGGAAAGGGAAGTAGGTATCTACTATTTACATTACAATAACATAAAACTAAAAAGCTGGAGATCAGACGTTATGGATTAACTTGCATGTCACAGAATATTATCTTAGAGTATACTAAAACATGATAATTATATAACGCTTATATATTATGATAAAAAAATTACACATCAGAAAATAAGAGTATACTCACTAGTCATTACAAAATGAAAATTGTCTCCAACCATGAATGATACACATGCGCATGGGCATGTTCGCACGCACACGGTGACTCGACAGCTTCCGAAAATTTAGGACACAGATACGACATGGACACCGCTAATAAATTATAGTATTATTAATATAATAGCATATATTTATTATATATAAAGTGCTAATTTTGCTAAAAATTGTTATATTTCTCATATGAATGAAAATTAATAAAATTGTCATTGATAGTTCATACATAATTTATTTATAAACACATAATTTCTCCACCATACATAATTTATTTATATTATCTGAAAAAAATTGTATGTATTTATCAAAAAGCCAAAATATGAAATCATGTTACATTATATATGCATAAAAGAAAGTAAAATTAGAAATATATATTTTTTTAATGAGATGCGCTATCGATCCGCATCGAACACGTGTCTATGGCGTGTCCATGTCGGACACGAGTCTGACACGGACACGCACGTATCCGACACGGACATGCAAGACTTAAAAGAAGTGTTCGTGATACATAGGTTACAGTACAAGTAGCAAATTCCAAAATAGATCAATTTCGAGTGTTAAAGGGCTCCAACCAATTCAAAAGAGTTGCAAGGTGGTGAAGTCCTTCTTACTTGTGATCTCTAACACCAAGAATCACCCAACTAGCTTTATTAAGCTAACGGATCGGTCACCGGAACTAGAAACTAAGAGGGCATTAATGACTTGAAGAAATGCGCAAATGGTAATCAAAATATATATGGGAAACAATTAAGAAAGCAGAGATCACCTGATTAGCAAAACCCCAAAAGAGCACCGAGATCACCACACTCCCCCAAAGCTCCGCCATCACGTAGAACAAGCAGAAGCTCCAGATCCTCAGGATCGCGACGGGCCCGAGAAAGCTCGGGCCTAGCTTCGCCAAAAGCCTATCGGCTAGCGCTGTGGGGTGGATAACATCCCTAAGCGGGTACAAAACGAAGGCAAAGGCCCCAAAAAAGGCGATGAAGGGGAAGATAACAGTGTAGAAGAGGGCCTCCTTGGACAACACATTGGAGAGCTTGGTGTATAGGAGCATGAACCCTATCGCCATGGGCAAGTTCACCCACGTCTTCAAGAAGGGGATGATCTCGGCGCTGCTCCCTTTTGCGGTGACGACCAGCACGTCCTTGGTGTCCCTTAGAATGGTGTAGTTGAACAGGATGCAGAAGAACATGACGCCCAGGGGGACGATCTTCTTCAGCGTCGAAACCTCGATGCCGAGGAATTTGGTGGGGTTGTTTCCATCGTTGATCACACCCGCTCCAGCGCGGCAGAGATGGAGGGGAAGGGGCTTTTCTCTCTCGTAGAAGCTGCGAATTGGGTTGTTGTCGTCAGATGTCGGCGGCCGGTTCCGGTACCGGAGAGACGGTGGGGGGAAGTCGGCGACGATTCTGGTGCGCAAGGGGCAAAGTCGGCGGGGGGTGGCGGTGTGGAGGGGGCGGAAGGGTCGGAATTGGGGAGTGGAGGGGAGGGATAGGAGGACTCCCGCCATTTCGATCTCAGGAAAATATCCGAGAAGAGAAAGAGAGAGAGAGTGAGAGTGTGAAAGAGCATTGCTTTATAGGATGCACGGCGTTTCCATGAGGAGATTAATTAATTAATTAATTAATTAAAGAGAGAACAGGATGAATCAAATGGATAGTAATATGCTTTTATGAAGAAGATGATATGATATTTACAGTATCCAACGGTGAATACGGATTAAGTGAAAAGTGTTACTATTTTGTCTCGCTGTATTCACGGGAAGATTTCCCAACGTAACCGTCGATCTTTATAAAGTGGCCAATGCTTCCTTCAAAAATTGCGTGACGGAAAGAGAAAGTGAGAGTGAGGTGTGTAGGGCTGGTTTAGCTTTTGATTTTTGTGCAGAAATTGATCTTAATCCTCAAGTCTCTCTCTTTGTTTTTTTTATAAAAAAAATTTATCTTAGGTATGAATATAAGATTATTTGTTAGATTAATTGTTTGTGTTGATTGGAGCTTCCCGTGTGAATGAAATTATTATTATTATTTTTTAGAGACAAATAATATGCTAGCTGCTTCGTTTATTTTATTTAGAAAATAAACTTAGCTAAAAATGTGAATCAACTAGGATTCGAACTCGAAACCTCAAG
This sequence comes from Ananas comosus, assembly GCF_001540865.1. Lineage (NCBI taxonomy): Eukaryota > Viridiplantae > Streptophyta > Magnoliopsida > Poales > Bromeliaceae > Ananas > Ananas comosus. Next base: position 294,839 of record NC_033630.1, on the reverse strand, counting down.
TACCAACTACCAAGTCGTTTGTCACTTGCGTTAAGAACGGTCAGTAATATGAATGAAACTATTGAAGCCCAAACCAGCTAGAGGTCACTTCGGCTAATAACTAGCTGTTATAATATTACTAGTTGTTAAGCAAAGATGACAGAATGAGGTTTACTGTTCTTGAAGAATGATTGAATATTCCAGTTCAGGCTTCGGATGAATAATTGAATATTCCCCCACGAGGTGCCACGCGACAAGTCCCAAAAATGCAACTGCGTTGTAGCTGCAGGAGACACGCCACTCCCAGGCAACCTAACGACCGTTCACTACTCCGCGGGCATGAAATTAGGACAAGCTCTACACAGCAAATGACCCAGCGCATAATAGTAGCCACCCCAATTATCAATTATTTATGGAACTTAATTTGCTGTCACATAATGACATTCATGCATCAATGCTGAAAATATCTCTATTACAAATTTATTCTAAAAATAACAAATTTAAATTGACAAAAGAGTATGGTAAACTTTTGCTATCTCCGTAGTTGTATTGTTATCTTAGCTAGTGCTCATCATCTCCATGACTCCATTACAACTATGACAGCATTGAGAACAAAATTTTCTTTGGATGTACCTTTTGTTTCCCTAGTCAAACACTGCCTCAAGTTTCAAATGTATGAGATTTACTGTTCTTGATGACTTTGCCGACGAGAAATGGAATTTCACGTAGTTGGGGTATAGAACTTGATTGGCACAGTGATGTGCAAGCCACCGCATGCATGCGATTGGATTTGAGCAGTGAAGTTGGAGAACAAAGGTATGGAATCGTTGCGCTAATACAAGCCATGAGTAACAACATCCACAAGTTAGCGCACAGAGTGAACTCACAGTACTTGTCGGAGGCGATGGCCGAGTTTGCAACTTTGCATACATGCACCATCCACTATCCACCATCCACTATATTATTATTATTATTATTATTATTATTATTATTAGAGTGAGGCTACTATACTATCGGAAGCACGGAGCCTTCCGTGCTTTCAGCTCATTTTCGATGTTGCGATTTTCGAATCGTCGATCGGCTCCGTTAAACTTGATCTAGAGTATTTACAGTACCTAGAAAATAAATTGTATTATTTTTCGATATCATTTGCCTAGTGATCGAATGGGCTCAAAATTAATAAATTTCAATGGCCGTAGTGAGCTGTTTGCAAGTTTAACGGTGTAGAAATATTCAAATCACGTGAAATTTTAATAGAAAATTCTTTATACTATATAAAATAAGATCAATATCTTTGATTTAAAATTTTAATATCATATTATTACATTTTGTAAGATTTTTATTTTCAGCCGTTGATTTTGAGCCCCTTCGTTCACTAGGCAAATGATATCGTAAAATCATAAAATTTATTTTTTAGGTACTTCAAATACTCTAAATCAAGTTTAACGGAGCCGATCGACGATTCGAAAGCCGCAAAATCGAAAACGAGCTGGAAGCACGGAAGGCTCCGTGCTTCCAATAGCAGAGTAGCCTCACTCATTATTATTATTATTATTATTATTATTATAACCATTAAAGCAAGTCACGAGTTGGGGGAAAAAGGCAAAAAGAACTGCCCACTACATGTGCATTAGGCAGTCTCGGCTAGAGTGAATACGGCAGTGAAACACAAGTTGACGAGCCCAATAGCTCTGTGAGCGAAGTCGTTGCCGAAAGGCGAAAATTGCCGAACTCATTTGGAGTCGCCGGCGAAACAGCTATTTTGCAGACTCCTATTTCGACGCTCGCCCCTCGCCCAAAAATTGCGAGGACGCACGGCTCGTTACCACCATATAGGTCGAGGCTAACGATGAGTTTATGCGACCTTTAATCCCATTAAATCGGTCTCAAATCCTTGTCCTCACCATCTTCAACCTCGCAACCCCTCTAATGGCAACCATGATGATGGCGTCTTCTCCTCCTCCCCTTCCTTCCCAAAGCCACCCAACCCACTTCCCACTCCCGTCGCCATTAAACACTCTACTCGAGCACTGCAACACCATGAAAGAGTTGAAGCAGATCCACTCCCACATGATCCGCACCGGCCTCGTCGACTCTTCCGATGCACGGCGCCGACTCCTCGCCTTTTGCTGCGCCCACAAATCCTGCGACATGAACTACGCCCAACACCTGTTCGAGGAAATGCCGAATCCGGACCCCTTCCTTTGGAACTCCATGATAAGGAGCTATTCGAATAGCAACTCCCCGGAAGCTGCGGTATCGATGTACATCCACATGCTCGCGAGAGGCTTCGAACCCAACGTCTACACCTTCCCTTTCTTGCTCAAGGCCTTTACTCGCGACGCGGTGATCGCGTGGGGCGACGAGCTCCACGCGCACGTGCTCAAGTTCGGTCTTGGCTCAAATGCCCATGTGAGGAATGCATTGATCCATATGTACGCTTGTAGCGGCGACATCGAGACGGCCCAACATCTGTTCGAGAGGAGTTATAAGAGAGAAGCGGTAATGTGGAACGCTATGATCTCTGGACATAATAGGAACAAGCAGTTCGAGATGTCATGCAAGATATTCGTAGACATGGTGAAGCAGTGCGTTAGTCCCACTGCAATCACTTACATTTCGGTTATATCAGCTTGCGCGAAGCTAAGAGATTTGGACTTTGGTATACAGGTCCATAAGCACATCAAAGAGAGCGGTACACTGCCCAATTTGAAGATAGAGAACGCGCTAGTTGATATGTACGCTGAGTGCTGTGACATGGATGCCGCGTTGAGATTGTTTGAGGGCATGAAAACCAGAGATGTAATATCTTGGACGGCATTGGTTGTTGGGTTTGCGAGGTTGGGACAAATCGATCGAGCTAAACAATTGTTCAATCAAATGCCTGAGCGTGATGCCGTATCATGGACGGCCATGATCGACGGCTACGTGCGCACCAACCAGTTCAAGGAAGCCCTTGAGATGTTTCGCGACATGCAAACACAGGATTTCAGACCGGATGAGTTCACCATGGTTAGCGTTCTTACAGCATGTGCGCAGTTAGGAGCTCTTGAAATGGGAAATTGGGTTAGGGTTTACATGGACCGACACAAAATCAAGATGGATGTTTTTGTGCAAAATGCATTAATAGATATGTATTCAAAGTGTGGTAGAGTCAAAACTGGGCTTGAGATATTCCATAAGATGCACGAAAGAGATAAGTTTACTTGGACGGCCATGATCGTCGGTCTTGCGATCAACGGGCATGGGGAAGATGCACTTCAACTGTTCAACAAAATGCTTAGAGCTTCTGAATCACCAGATGAGGTAACCTTCATTGGTGTTCTTACAGCTTGTGCTCATGCCGGTTTGGTTAGTAAGGGAAGAGAATTATTCTTGGGTATGATCACAACCTACGGAATAAAACCTAATGTCACACATTACGCTTGTATGATTGATCTCCTGGGTCGAGCCGGGCATCTAAAAGAAGCATTCGAGACCACAACGAACATGCCCATGAGAACCAATTCTGCAATATGGGGAACATTGCTAGGAGCTTGTAGGGTTCATGGGAATGCAGAAATGGCTGAATTGGCTGCTAAGAACCTTCTTGAGCTGGAGCCTGAAAACGGTACGGCTTATGTTCAATTATCCAATATATACGCTAAGTGTAAGAGATGGGATGAGGTGCGAAGACTAAGACAAATTGTAATGGAGAGGGGAATCAAGAAAGAACCCGGTTGTAGTATGATAGAGATGAATGGGGAGGTTCATGAATTTGTGGCGGGCGATCGATCTCATCCACGAAGCGAGGAGATTTATACAAAGTTAGGAGAGATGGCTAAGGAGTTAAAGATTGCTGGTTATGTTCCTGATACTTCGGAGGTGTTACTTGAGACGGCGGACGATGAGAGAGAGAACGCTATTTTTTGGCATAGCGAGAAGTTGGCAATGGCGTACGGATTAATCAGTTCGGATCCAAGTGTTGTGATTAGAATTGTTAAAAACTTGAGAATGTGTTTAGATTGTCATAGAGCAATAAAGCTCTTGTCGAAGATATATGAAAGGGAAGTAGTTGTGAGAGATCGGACTCGATTCCATCACTTCAGGCATGGATTGTGTACTTGCAGGGATTATTGGTGATTCATTTTGCATTGATGGCAAGTAACAATGTTTGAACCAGAAATTAAGATATGTGTGTAATTTGTGATATTTGATCCTCAGGATTTTTTATTTATACTGCACATGAATGTCATTACCTCTACTGTCGTTTCTGTGTGGTATGGGTTTGGATGCATTTTTTTTTAATGCATTTTCTCCTAGCTCTTTCAACTACTCCAACCGAAAGGTTGTAAAGGCTGGTCATCTTCTTGCTATTTTTGATGAAATTTAATTACTAGCAACTCCCTGAGGACTATAATACAATCAGATAACATCACTAGCAGAATAGAATGAGATGCGCTGCCGAAATTTTCTGAGTAGTCTCTCATTTTGATGCATGCAATTGATAATAATTTCAACTGTGAAACGTAGGATGAGGCTTGCTCATCCCGGGGTAAACATACGGATTCAAAGGTGAGGAATTCATAAAATTCATTAGCTTTTATACAAAGACGTGCATCTTCACCTTTCCTAGTTATCTACTTGTGTATATGAACATACGGGTGTCTAATGTCGGTTATGATGCGTAATATGCCAAAGTAAAAGGTTGGCACAGTTCGTCTAATCTTTTTCACCAGTTTCTCCCAATCTTGAAGCGTGTACTTTTTCCGTGCTCGCTACTGGTAAAAGAAGAGTCAAGACGGCTGAGGATTCACTATCAAATTAGAGGCTTGAAAAGCACTCAACAGAGCAGCTAAACAAGGAAAATTATGATGGGTTTGCGCTTCCTAGTTAAACTTGACTCTTCTAGCTATTGCCGTTCACAAGTTTGGCATCTAGATATAGATTAAGCAAGGCCGACAAAGTCTGGCATCCAGAAATTTTGGCCTTTGGTTGGGTAGTAAAAATTTGAAGATCTCTTTTTTTTTTTTTCTTTTTTTTCTTTTTTTTTTTGTGATAGTGAGACAGCACAATTCACAAAACACAAGCTACGCCGTTTCTTTTATGAAAAAGTGATAGGTTGATCGTGAATATTTAGATGAAATGCTCAAGTGTTATGCACAGAGTAATGCTACCAGAGAAGAGGGTGGGTGAATCAGCTGGTCAACTACCTCCTCTATTGTTTCGTGGTCCTGCAATGGATAATAAAGGTTGAATTAGTTACACTTAGGACCTTTTGTTTATATTAGATCTGAAGCCGTCGGAGAAAAAAAAAAAAAAAAAAAGGGTAAAGCAAATCATCAGAAAATACCAACAGTAATAACAGNTAGAGGACATGCGATATTCTCATATCTGTGGTAGCCTATTATTTACTTAGTTGAAGAGATATTCAGGCAGGAATCGAGATCTCATATAATGATGTTTTCCAATGGCCGTGAGCCGTTTCTCACAGTTTTATATCCTAAGCAGCTAGCCTAGGTACATGATTGAAATAAAACTTTTTCTGTGATGACTTAACGAGGACAATAATAATTAAAAAATGCTAGTAAACTCAGTTTTAGTGAACTAATTATAGTTTAATTATACAGAAAATTGGTTGTCCAAGTGCTTGCCAACCATTTGTAAGCCATCACATCATTCATTCTTCAATTTTAATCCAATAATTAGTTTACTATATACCCTTCTTTAATGGTAGGTTTGTATTGTATTTTAGAAGGATGGATGACTTTTTGCCGGTGTATAATAATAAGTATTATTACTATTAGTAAGAAGTGAATGCACAAATGTGGTGGCGCAAAAATTAACTTAAATTTTGGTAAACGTGGTGGCGCAGCGGACAGGCGCGTACCGGTTCAGCTTTTCTCGGACTCGGTCTTAAACCCATCCCATTCGACGCCTCCATGACTTCCAGCATCTTCGATGGATCGGTGTGCGTGGACTCCGCGAATACCTGGCCCACCCTCCACCCGGTGCACCGGAACGACTCGTACACGGCACTCTGTAGTATCAGCCCTATACGGTGCACGGGTACGGGTGCCCCGGGCGCACGCAATTATTTGTTGCTTTCCCCCGGTCCACTCCTCCACCTAACGCGCTATTTGCTCACCAAACCCCCTTCCTTCCTCCCCCCTCCCTCCCCTGAAAGGCTGAAACGAAACCGGGTTGGTGAAAACCGCTGTCTCCCTCGCCCTTCCTCCTCCTCTATAAGTCGCTCTCGCTGCGTCCCCACCGAGCGACGAGGAGTGCTAGTAGGAGGAGGAGGAGGAGGAGGAGGAGGAGGAGGAGCAGCAGCCGCCGCCGCCGCAAGAGATGGGATCGTCGGCGCCGCGATACTTCTGGGGCGATTCCCCCGAGGAGGAGGAGTACTACGCCTCGCAGGGCGTGCGGAATCGGCAGTCGTACTTCGAGTCCCCCCACGGGCGCCTCTTCACCCAGTCCTTCCACCCCCTCGACGCCGACGCCGACGCCGTTGCGGGGGCGGTTAAGGGCGTGGTGTTCATGAGCCACGGCTACGGATCCGACTCCGGGTGGATGTTCCAGAAGATCGCCATGGCCTACGCCAGCTGGGGCTACGCCGTCTACTGCGCCGACCTCCTCGGCCACGGCCGGTCCGACGGCCTCCACGGCTACGTCGGCGACATGGAGAAGGTGGCCGCCGCCTCCCTCTCCTTCTTCCTCTCCGTGCGCCGCGCCGACGCCCACGCCCGCCTCCCGGCCTTCCTCTTCGGCGAGTCCATGGGCGGCGCCGCCACGCTCCTCATGTACCTCCGCTCCCCGCCGGGCACGTGGACGGGCCTGATCTTCTCGGCGCCGCTCTTCGTCATCCCCGCCGACATGGTGCCCTCGCGCCTCCGCCTCTTCGTCTTCGGCCTCCTCTTCGGGGCCGCCGACACGTGGCAGGCGATGCCGGAGAACAAGGTCGTGGCGAAGGCGATCAAGGACCCGGACCGCCTCCGCGTGATCGCGTCGAACCCGCGGCGGTACACGGGGCCGCCGCGCGTGGGGACGATGCGGGAGCTGGTGAGGGTGACGGCGTACCTGCAGGAGAGGTTCGGCGAGGTGACGGCGCCGTTTCTGACGGTGCACGGGACGGAGGACGGGTGCGCCGCGGCGGAGGGGTCGACGATGCTGTACGAGAGGGCGAAGAGCGACGACAAGAGCCTGATCCTGTACGAGGGGATGTACCACTCGCTCATACAGGGGGAGCCCGAGGAGAACAGCCGCCGCGTGCTCCACGACATGCGCGCCTGGATCGACGAGCGCGTCCGCCGCTACGGAGGACAAGAAGCAGCTCGTGATTGATGATCAGCTGCGCCGCCGAGAGACGCTTGTGTTTAACGCGTCGAACAAACTTACCATTGCTGTATTATCTTATCCTGTGAATTGTCGCGCTGCAAGAGTGGTGGACGGTTTTGCATTTTTCACATCAAAGTAGTAAGAATATTTCTCTTCTTTCTATTTTTTTGGGCTTTCAATTGAGGGTCGTAAATCATCGTGTGTACTTGCCACCGTCAGGACGTGCTCCTAGTGGATGCTTCAGTACAGGATTGAATAATCTCCTTTCCGCTGCACAAATGCTTTTTATCCCCCTTTCTGCCTCTCCATAGGGAATTTTGGGATGCTGCAAATTGCAATAGGGAAAGACACAGCCGATGTGTCTCCGTTGTAATTTTAGGTGATACAAATTAACCTAATTATTATTATTATTATTATTATTATTATTATTAATCATAATAAGACTATAATGAAGTTAAGTCAAATCCTTGATCTGGAGAAGTCGCTGACTAGATCTGGTTTGATACCAGTACTACCGCGCACACTTCGCCTGGATGGAGAGGAGATTAATGCATTTTCTATCGCTCACCAACGCTGCAAACGATATAGCCTGTCTCGTAGAAACAGCGGACACCAATTGCACAATTGGATCAGTCCAAATTGCCAAAAAAGGGCCAAAAAAAGAAAGAAAGAAAAAAAAAAGAAAAAAAAAAAACCTAGAAGCACCTGGAATGGACTCCACTACTTGGCCAGTGGATGAGAACTTTGACCTAAGAGTGTTCTGTATTCGGATATAATAATTGCTCATCTTCTTGCTTTTTAGAGGTATTAAACAGCGTAAAGAACCCACTTATTTGCACTAAGAAAGGAGAAAAAAAGAAAGAGAGAAAAGCAAATTGACCCCTTGAGTTTGAAACATCCTGTATGCGAGAACTGCAATAGTGGAGTGTTTGCTAAACATGAAACTAGGAGCTTGAGCTGTGCTTCAGTTCAAAAGGCCACTAATTGTACTCCTCGAGAATGAGAAGACCACTAGGGCTCTACTATACCCAGAATAAAGCTTCATAGCTAGGACCTACAAAGCCATCGCTAACAGAGATGTTTGAGTTAGACAAAGATGCAGAGACCATACATAGAGTGGGTAGAGAACTTAAATAACCCACTTCTTTTTCAGATCAACTGAGCAAATGATTGATTATTATTTTGATAGAATGGATAAAAGGTGCTTCAGAAGAAGGCGGCGGTATTTTGCAAAGCGTCCATTTAACATTTACCAGCAAAAGGCAACTATTTTGTAGTAAAGCATCGAAATAGTCTCAGACAACAACCAAGGCGGCGGTATTTTGCAAAGCGTCCATTCACATTTACCAGCAAAAGACAATTATATTGGAGTAGCGAAACATCAAAATAGTCTCAGACAACAACCAAGAAGGCGAAACTATAACCTAAGCAATGATTTTATATGGATAGCCTATCCTAGATGCTCTCTAGTAAGTCAATTAATTAAAATGGCCTAAGCAATGACTTTGGACTAGAAGAAAATGGAATTTTATGATAAGGACTTTCAGTAAGAAAAATTACAGCACAAGAAACTACTAGCAGATGCGTTACATGTTTTGCAACATTAGCAATATATCAAACCGCAAGAAAAACATGGATTAATAATATCAGAAAAATATTAGGAATAACAAAAAATAGTCACTGTAAAGTTGCATAGGTTGTGTATAGAATCTTGCTTCAGAAGCAAAAACAAAAGTTGGGAATAGTACCTGGTGATTCAATCTGAAACCGTTCAATGACTATATCTAAAGTGATCAGGTTGATGCGGAAAAAGTCCTAATGCTTGTTTGGTGAAGATCACTTAGCAAAGCCAGAAAAAAATTCCATTTGCAGCCTTTCTGAAAGAAAAGGTGGTTTTCGGTCAGTTGGCTAAGTGTCCAAATATATAAAAGTAGTCTGCTACATCCAAAATAAAACAAAAGGATACTAAATGAAGACCTCTTCACATAGAACAACAGGAACAAGATAAACATCTCACATCAGCATTATTCAGCTGTTTTAAGTGAGAGGAATCATCAGATATTAGACAATACGACAGAGATATAATAAGGCATCCAAAAGGATAACAGCAAGAACAAGGGCCACAAAAGGCTTAGCAAGAAAACTCCTTGTTGAAAACGCTAAGCTAAATTGCATAAATAATGTCATTCACAAAAAGACTAGAGCAGAAAAGACCAAATAAGAAAAGCAGTGTTCCACCATTCTAGTCCTCTATAAATTGATGAATAGGAGAACTATAGAAGCAATATCCGAGTTATCATATAGATAGACCACCAACCATTTACAAACTCAAAATGACCAACCAATTTGCCATGAACGGTTTAAGCGATCAGAAGCCACACTTCGTTCTGGTCCCTTTGATGGCCCAGGGCCACATGATCCCCATGATTGACCTTGCGCTGCTGCTAGCTAAACGTGGCGTGCTGGTCAGTCTTATTACCACTCCTTTTAATGCATCTCGAATCCAAACCACCATCAACCATGCTAAAGAATGCTGCCTTCCTATCCAATTTGTTGAGCTCCCATTCCCAGGTGCAGAATTGGGACTACCTGATGGGTGTGAGAACCTTGATGTTGTGCCAACAATGGATCTCATGGTCAATTTTTTTCAAGCAATTGCACTTCTTCAAAAGCCATTGGAGTTATATTTAAAAGAGCATGTATCATACCCAAATTGCATTATATCAGACTTCTGCCACCCTTGGACCAATAAGGTAGCCAGCAATCTTCAGGTCCCTCGGCTTATATTCTTTAGTATCTGCTGCTTCACCCTCCTGTGCGATCACAACATTTCCAAGTACAAGGTCTATGATGATATCACTGATGAGAATGAGCCCTTCATTGTGCCAGGATTGACTGAAAAGATTAAGGTGACCAAAGCTCAAGCACCAGGGTTTTTTTCAGCACCTGGCTGGGAAGAGTTCGCCAAAGAGCTGCGAGAGGCTGAGATGGCGGCCGATGGAATAGTGGTGAATAGCTTTGATGGTTTGGAAGCTTTGCATATTGAAAGCTACCAAAATGCCATGGGTAAGAAGGTATGGACAGTTGGCCCACTTTTTTTTTACCACAAAGATGCCAGTTATACGGCCACAAGAGGAGACAAGGCAACCATTGATGCAAACAGATGTCTAGGTTGGCTTGATTCAATGAAACCTAAATCAGTTGTTTACGTAAGCTTTGGTAGTCTAACGCATGTCAAACCTACCCAACTTATGGAGATAGGGCTCGGATTGGAAGCCTCAAACCAGCCATTTGTTTGGGTGATCAAGAACATTGAAAAATCTCAAGCCGTAGACGAATGGCTATCAGAAGGGTTTGAAGAGCGGGTTAGTGCAAGAGGTCTTCTAATTAAAGGGTGGGCCCCGCAAGTGATGATCCTATCACATCCAGCGGTTGGGGGTTTCATTACTCACTGCGGGTGGAACTCGACAATTGAAGGCATCACTACTGGCATACCAATGGTGACATGGCCTCAATTTGGTGATCAGTTCCTGAACGAGAGGTTGGTTGTGGATGTTCTGAACAGTGGAGTACCTATCGGGGTTAAGGAGCCAGGCATGTTTGGAGACGACAATAGAGTACCTTTTGTTGGAAGGGATGATGTAGAGAAGGCTGTGAGCATGCTGATGGATGAAGGGAAGGAAGGGCAAGCGAGAAAAGAGAGAGCAAAGATTCTTGGAAAGAAGGCTGTGGAGGCTATGAAAGAAGGGGGTTCATCTCATGCGAACATGACTCACATGATCGAATATTTCTCCATAAATGTTGAGAAGAGCATGGCACAAGTAGCACTTTAGAGAAGGGAGAGAGTGCGAAGCAAATAGAGTTATTTTCTTATTGCATGTCTTTGATTTGATCCAAGAATCAATACAAACTCCCAAAGGAATTAAAACTATCTCACTTGTGTTCCCACACAAGAAAGTCCTCTGGTTCCCCCATAGTTCTATAAAACACCTAAATTCTAAATAAGATAGCCATGTAAAACCTTCTTACCTGAAAAGAACTTGCTCATATTCTGTGTGTGCTCTAACCATAACCTGCGCCTAGAAAGCAATTTAATTGCCAATATAATGTCAAAAATGCTTTTAAAACAAATAGGGTATACCCCTGTTTCCTCAAAAAAAAAAAAAAGCTTTTAAAAGATCTTAGAACCAAGAATTTATATTAATTTGCTTGGATTAAGACTATTTAGCTTAGTTCTGTTTAAATCATGTAAAGTTGCAATTATACTTCCAGCTAATAAGATGATAGTAACTACAACAATGACATTAGTAGTTTGAAAAACTAATAGAATTGTTTGTTGCACTGATTATATTGAATTAAACATAATCAGCTTAAATAATTGTAAATGTCATTTTATACATAGCCACAATGAAGGCTCTTTTAATCAATCTTATGTGGTCATAAAGATTGCAATGTTAATTATGAAACTTCACTACAGTCTAGATAAAAACGTCAATGGAGCTCAATTGAGAGAGAATAAATCCTCAGTGAAGGCAGAATAGCACATATTTAGCAATTAAAAGGTAAATATATCAAAAGATGAAAGAAAAAAACAAGGTAAGGCAACACGTTTCACCTCTCTCTGCAACCGCACTAAGTTGATGTAGACAATTCACGGCATCAGTTCCAAGCGCAAGCATCAAGCACTGATAAATTTGGTAGACTGATCGGTGAATCGGCCTTTCCAAGGCATATCTCAAAACCCTTTAACTTATACAAAGTGCCTTTCCTTCTTCCTTTCAATACAACTTTATATATGACTGCTATTTTTACCAAACACATTGGATACTATCTAGAAAAAATAAAATGCATTCCCAAATTTGAAATGTCCTGATCATTTAACTTTATCGAGATTGAAGCTCATCTGCCATCTGTGCCCTCAATTCACCCAAATCATGTCTTCTCTTGGAGAATATTGAATCGGCAGCGGATCTGTTCATTGTTAATCAACTAGTGACAGTGTATTCTCGTATGCAACATCCTCTCAAGTGCAACAAAACACAACAATTACATCAGTACAGAAAGAACATTGGAGAAAGGCCATCATCGCAGATCTCTAGCAGGGTGAAGACGTAAGCTTCTTCTCACAGATGCGAGACATAAAATGGTATATTCTCAGCAACAATAGTCAAGCAAACTACAGCATCAGAAAACACCAAAAAGCTTCTTCCATTTCTCTATTTCTCCATGATAAGATTTAGTCACAAAGCACAAGGTTAAAAGTGCCTTCTAGAGGGGCATTCATGCAAGAATTTCGTCTAGCTTGTTTCCCCAACAGACAAAACGATCTGATGTTAAAGATGCTGGCAAACCGGATGCTGAAAACCTCATTCAATGGAGAATAGGAGAAAAACCGGACAACCCTGATTATAACCAGTTCACAGCAGTATCGTAATCCTCACTGCGTTCCGTCCTTATAAAGTGGAATTTCTTCAATCTTTTGGGACATCTCATTCTTATTGACAGCAGTGCGCTCCATTTGCCATATTCTAATGGTGCCATCCTCGGATCCAGAAGAGTACGATTCACCACCAGGAGAGAAGCGAACAGAGTGGATAGGCCCATGGTGGCCTTTTTTACATGCTGCGTCCAGGAAAACATGTATTCATATTCAATTTATAACAAAGAAACGAAATGGCATTCAGGTATATCCAAAAGCACTTTGAGCAGCATTAGCTCAACCCACATGCAAGTTAAAAAAAGAAAGGAAAAAAGCAATAGAAATAAGAATCCTAAACTTACTAATTTCATCTCCTGTGTGAAAATCAAAGACATGAACCCACATGTCTTCTCCTCCAGCAATGTACCTTTTAAACTTTGGCTCCAGTGAAGCAGATTCCACGTTGAATGGCATGTTGTAGCTTTTTATGAGTTCAAAACTGCACAAAAAAAAATAAGGACGAGGTGAAAAGAAGAAATTAGTCCAATTTTGTAGGAGAAAGAATATATTAGGAAGGTTTACCTGTTGCCATCCCAAAATTTGACAGTTGAGCCATCGGCAGTAGTGATGAACCGACCATCTTGACTAACTTCTGTACTAGAGACAGGTGATCCAGTCTCAAGTGTTCGAACAATTTCACCACTTCTCACATCCCATAACCTGTGAAATAGTGTATTCACATGACGAGGGATGATAAAACAAGTTTCAACAATCTCACCAACTGTCCCTAGCGCAAGTGGCAAAGAGATTGTGGTTGGTATCCAAGGTCAAAAGTTCGAATTCTAGTTGATTTACATTTCCAGCCAAGTTTATTTCTAAAAGAATAAATGAAGTGGGTAGTATGCTATCTTTCTCTCAAAAAACAATCTCACCCACATGAGAAAATTTGCCATGCAAATAATTTAGAAATAAAACATTCTTAACAACACTACATGTACAAGGAGAGCTTGAGGAACTCTAATGCAACATCTTTCTTGTAGACATACTACTATAATGTATATTGTAAAGAGCAACCAGTCAATGTAAAGTAATAAATTAGAAGTAACCTCTCTCTATGATAGGCAGTATGCATTATGAGCAATCTGTGTCATTGAATAAAGCAAATAGCACAGAGGCTATCAGAAACAGAGAGAAGAACTAGGAGAAGATAAATGGGTGCAAACCTCATGCCTCCGATATCAGAACTAGAACTTAGTATTGCGTGGTCATTATTAAGCCAAGCTACAGTTCTGACAGAAGCACGTGACTTGTCAATTTCTTTTGGAGATGCATCCGGACGATTCAAATCATATATACGTAAAAGTTTCTCAAAACCTCCAGTAAGTAAGAGGTGGGCATCCTGCAGAAGGTTAAGTTTAGTTACGGAGCAGAAACTTGAATAACCTTAAGTTTCAACAACACAAAAACACCCAGACTGAGAGGCTCCTAGAACCATCTCTCGTACATGCAGATTTTTGAAAACATGCAGTAGGACATCTCTCACAGTGGAAAAAAAGCCCAAGACAAGTCCCTCAATCCTTGACCAGATAATATAAATGAAGAAATGCTCTACAGGATTTCTTTTTCCCCACCTAACGTGGATGCAGCTGCTAAAGTATAAAGAAACAAGTGTAGAGGGATTGCATTTCTGATTAAGGGACAGAATTAGTAGCACTTGTATATCCATATATCAGTGGGGTGATCACATGAAGTACAGGATTAGACAACAGTGAACAAATGTAACAGTAGCAAAAAGATGATTCCAAACGAAAGCTAAAAGCACTCATTACCTCAGAAAAGGCACACGCACGGACAATGTGCTTATGTTCAAAGGAGTGTAGCTCATTACCATTCAAGGCATCCCATATTTTGCTGCAAAGGAAAGAAGAACAATTACAATTAGTGTCATTGAATCCAACAGCTTTTAACTTACAGCATTATGAATTTCCAACTATTCTGCAAGAAAAACCACCTTCTTAACATTGAGATAATAAATAGTCTGAATGAACCATGATCTCATCTGAGTTATCATTTATCCATCAGACTCAATCCTCATTCCACATTAACAAAGATTGTCACAATAAGCAAGAAGCCGTACGCTGAGAAATCAGCTGAAGCAGTCGCTGCACGTAAAGCCTTGGAGTCAAAGCAACAACTCCACACCGCACCCTTGTGGCCTTTGAGGGTTCCAATCCAGTCCCCTGTCTCACCGTTTCTCAGCATGGCTTCTGCATCTAAATAGGTAATAAGCACGACAATTTAATACATTAGCAAGCAACCTAAAATGAAACACCAATTAGTTCCTAGACCATAGTAATATGTCCGACAGTCGAATGAGCTCCTTTGACAATTCAAGGGATCAAGAAGGCGAAAAGAAATTAGAACATTTGCACTTCATCAAAAGAATCGAAACACACGATAGGCACATGAAAATTAATAGTTACCTATGAAATATAAGTAAGAACTATCAATTTCAGATAGCAATGCTCATCAGCCTTAATTGCGAGAGCAAAGGAGAGGCTCTGACCCTTGCTGGCGCTAATGAAAAAGAATCCGTCGGGAGTGAGGGGGCTGTAGAACAAATCCATCACCGGCCGTGAGTGCCCGGGGCAGACGATCGGATCCGCCGCCCCCTTCATCTTCTTCTTCTCCATCAGTACGACCGTCGAAGAAATCCCCCAGTAAAGGATCAATTGTGACAGCTGAATTCAAAAAAATGGGGACCCAAAGAGATAAAAATCCCAAGTCAAAGTCCAAACCCTAGCTCCGGTGTAACAAAAGAGGCGAGGAAATCCTCTAGAACTCAGAACACTAACAAACAAAATCAAAAAAACACGGAGAAAAAAAGTAACTAATTGAGAGTAACTATCACTACATTATGCATTAGTTCTGGATTCACAGAACAAATTGAAAACAGGGGGAGAAAGAGCCGAGAAACCTACGGAGGAGAAGAAGGGCGCGGCGCGAGGAAAGGAGGAGTCGAAGGGCGAAAGGGAAAATGGAGGGAGAATCCTGTTGCGTGTACGGCGTACCTCCACCTGCAAACGGAGTGCTTTTTAAAGGTGTTCGCGTCTCTCAATGTGATTGGTTTGTGAGTCTCGGCCGTTGGATCGAGATCCGACGATGGAAGATTGTTAAACTATTCTTATCTCAGGCATTGAAGAAGCAAGGGAAAATGCGAAGAAGACATTGGGCCGCATCCACTGGCCCAAATGGTTGTTATTTAGTCGATGGGCCCCGACGAAGCCCAAACCCGGTCCATTACTATCTCTTCCTCTATAATAATTAATAAACAGAGCTTGGAGTTGAGCTCGCACCGCACCGCATTTGTTTTTTCTCCTTGCTTGCATAGAAAGGCAAAACCCTCGGCGAAGGCGGTGGGCGCTGAGCGTGTACCGGTGGGGGAGGAGCGTATGGCGACGGCGGAGGTGGAGTCGACGAAGCGGGGGAGAGTGGAGGATGAGGTGTGGTCACCGCCGGTGAGGGTGAGGGGAAGCGGAGGCGGCGAGGGGCTGAAGCAATATTATATGCAGCACATCCACGATCTCCAGCTCATTCTCCGGCAGAAGACCCACAATCTCAATCGCCTCGAGGCCCAGCGTAACGATCTCAACTCCCGCGGTCAGTCCTCAATTCCTGAAACCCTAATTTTGATTGTTCGAACTCGATCTAAGCCATTTCGTTGCTAACTTTGGATCTACTATATTTTTTGATGTTTACGATCTATCTGGAGTTAGATCGGGGGATTTGTAGGTGATTATTTGGGATTGCTGAGGGATAGGCGATGGCTTACAGTTGACATACTGATACTAGTGAGGTTATGGAGATGTGAAACTTGGTTTCTTATCTTACTTCCCGATCGGTTGTTTACATATATGAACTCTACATCGGGAATTACTTTTAGATTGGCTAAGGCACGTCTTAGGAGTGAAACAATATGTTCTTACTTGATCAGTGATCTGTTTTTTAAAGTATAAAGTATTTGATCTTCTTTTTGAGTGGAATGATGTTAATATTGAAAGGTATGGTTGATTCTATTGGCAATTTTGACAACCTCTATTACGTCTGAAGTTGAATCCTGACATTTGATATAACGGTATATTGTAGAATAACCTGTGCTGTTTATTCTCGTTTATATCTCCCTCGAAATGTGTTCCTAATATTTTTAATTGTTTCCTCAATATCCTGAATCTATTTGTGAGTTTTTTCTGTACTTTTGTCGTATAGTTTCTTTCTTTTACTCTTTTATATTATATTTGGGTTCTCAAATTGCAGTAAGAATGCTACGAGAAGAGCTGCAGCTACTTCAGGAACCTGGTTCATATGTCGGCGAGGTGGTGAAGGTTATGGGAAAATCTAAAGTTTTAGTCAAGGTAAATCATATCTTTATTTATTCTCAGGGATAAGAAATATCACTGTTTTTGTAGTATAAGAGTATTATCTACTTTCAGTTGCAAATTATAATTTGTGATTGGTTGCTTCTGTTACTTGTTTGCAATATTTAGCTGCTTGGTTGTTGGTGTAACGAACATATAGAGATTTTAAACCCTCGGATATTCTTTCAGGTCCATCCGGAAGGGAAATATGTTGTTGATATTGACAAGAACATTGACATAACGAAAATAACACCATCAACTAGAGTTGCTCTACGGAATGATAGCTATATGCTTCACTTGGTCTTGCCCAGCAAGGTTGATCCTTTGGTCAATCTTATGAAGGTTGAAAAGGTTCCTGATTCTACTTATGATATGATTGGTGGCCTTGATCAGCAAATTAAAGAGATAAAGGAGGTTAGTGAAGAAAGAGCAAAAGTGCATCTTAGAAATAGAGGCTAGCACTTCTGGTATTTTAGCATATTTCCTATTGATTTACAGGTTATTGAGCTTCCAATCAAGCATCCTGAATTATTCGAAAGCCTTGGAATTGCTCAACCAAAGGTATGAGGATATCATCTTGTTCGATCCTCTTCCTCATTATTTCTTAACTTCTATAGTAATTTGACGGTGTGAAACTAATACTAAATTTTATTTCGGCAGGGTGTTTTGCTTTATGGGCCTCCTGGTACAGGAAAAACTCTGCTAGCTAGAGCAGTAGCACATCATACTGATTGCACCTTCATTAGAGTTTCTGGTTCTGAGTTGGTTCAGAAGTATATTGGAGAGGGCTCCAGAATGGTTCGGGAGCTGTTTGTGATGGCTAGGTGTGAACAATATCTTCTATTTCAAGTATTTTTGCGGCCAATTTGTTGAATTAGCTAGTTTTTAATTGTTAATAATATTTAACTGTTAATCAACATACATTTATAAAGTACCATCTTATAATCATGTGTATTGACAATTTCTGAGTCATAATCCCTTCATGTACGAATGTAATGGTTGGTGGGTAGTAGAGAATATCCCTGCCGCCCCACCAAACATGGTGTTAAGTGGTGTATCCCCATTTGGAATTGGATGGGTTAGATATCCCCAGCGCAACGATGTGAACCTGTCCAATAACAGTTCCCTGGAGCTGGTTGGGATTGTGACATTCCCACGACAGTTCTTTCCTTTAACCAAAGCAGTGGAGTGGGTATAGCTCCTAGAAATAGCATTATCCTGAGGGACATTAACTACCGTCCCTGGGATAGAAATTTCCCAACTAAACACTTTCGTATGGTTAGTAACATCAACCAAGTAAATTGCCTCTGAGTTCACATTTAGCTTTGGCGTATGTTTATATATTAATCAGCTGTACTGTAATATTGTGACTGGCATAGTGTTAAATTCAATAAATTTGATTTTCAGGGAACATGCTCCATCAATCATTTTCATGGATGAAATCGACAGTATTGGATCCGCTAGGATGGAATCGGGCAGTGGTAATGGTGACAGTGAAGTACAACGCACAATGCTCGAGCTTCTCAATCAGCTAGACGGGTTTGAAGCGTCGAATAAAATCAAAGTATTTTTTTTGGCTTTTGTTTTATAGTATGTCTGTACTGTATGTCATTTATTCAAGTGGACTTACTACTATGAGGTAGGTTTGCTAAATAGAAACTTTCTTGAGCAGGTTTTAATGGCTACAAATCGCATTGATATATTGGATCAAGCCCTGCTCAGGCCTGGTCGAATTGATAGAAAAATCGAGTTTCCAAATCCCAATGAAGAGGTGCTTGCCATTTGATTACATTCGTATTATTTTTGACAATTATGCGCTAGAACTTGTGTACCTGACACACTGCATATTTTTCAGTCTCGTTTCGATATCTTGAAAATTCACTCAAGGAAGATGAACTTAATGAGGGGGATTGACCTTAAAAAGATAGCAGAGAAGATGAATGGGGCATCTGGAGCAGAACTCAAGGTTGGTATCTTTCATATAATTAAACAGTTTTCCTTTCTTTAACGGCATGCTTGTTATGTTATGTTGGAGTTGGTTGAAGAGTTCGATATCTTTAGGTCATCCGTTGCTTGGTGTGGTTCAGGAGCCAAGGAAACAATTGAATCTCTTACTTTTAATTTGCATTGTTATTGTTGATTTGTGATTCAAAAACCCTAAAACAGATCAATCTCTTATTTTGTTTTGTGTAACTATTTGTTGATTTGTGAATTGTGATTTCAAGTAACATTTTGGTTCTCGTGCACTTTATGTTTCCAGGCAGTATGCACAGAAGCAGGGATGTTTGCTCTCAGGGAGAGAAGAGTACATGTAACCCAAGAAGATTTCGAGATGGCAGTGGCGAAGGTGATGAAGAAAGATACGGAGAAAAATATGTCACTTCGGAAGCTATGGAAGTAACTCAGCTTTTTTCTTTTTATTCTCGGGGTGTCTTTGGAAGAACACATTGTATCCAGTTATCGACTTAATGGCGCATCGGCAGACAGCCACTGTTTTCTTGTTCTTCCGGTGGAAATATTATACGTCATAAGGCTTTTCTCTTCCATGTGTCGATGGTTCTAATAGCCTTCAGATGTAATCATTGGTTGCTGCATGATATTTTGTTTAAGCATGCTTCACGACGATAGACGGCATACGCCGAGTTTCAGCTTATTCTTCTCTGTTGTTACTGACATCATTACAAAAATCTTAGGCAATTCGAGTGTGAATTTAATAATCTGTGTGGAGCGGTTTTGAAGTTTTGCAGTTAGATTATAAATGTTCCATATTGATGAGATATTTGGTTTTTTGTTTTGAAGGTGGAGTCGATTTCATCTGCTAGGCAATGTAGTTTTGTCCATTCTTCTTGGACATTGTTACTCTGTGTACATCAAATTATCAATCGACCTAAGACTATCATTCGACCTATGAGGAGGATCGTTGATCTTGTTAAAATTTCAACATTTTTTCTGATTTTTGGCTTGAAATCTCTTGTAAAGATTCTTTAAAGTGCGTAGTTTTACCTTTAACATGAAGCATATCTTGCGTCTGAAAATATTCATGTCCGTTAACGGATCCGGTAACACGATGTGCTTATTAGGGATGCAATTGTATTTTGTTATTTTACATCGATACGGTAAGATACCCAAGTCGTTATCTCAGCTTCTCGGGCACTATCCTGCCATCGGGTCTGGTTCGAACCTCAAGCTACATCTGGTTCAGTCCCGATAAGAAGAAGCTTCGTGGTCGAATTCGGTCCCGTAATGGCCCGATCCCAAACGAATCAGCAGATCCACTAGATGCTAGCCACGTGTTCCGTGTCGAATTCTAAAACCATCTCGCTATCTCCGCACAGAGGCCCGAGACAGGACGACTCGCTTTATTCTTTCCCAGCTCCCTCTCGATACCACATTTTTCTCATGTGATTTCACCCCGCAATACCGAGATTAATCAGTAAGAAATAATTTCGCAGCATAATCTTTTCGAAATAATCCAGTTTCCCGTAATTTAATTCACCGATGCCCATTTTGCGTGATGTGAATCTGATTTGTCCATCGTAGTATTGGATTATTTTTCTCTTTATTGGATTATTTTTCTCTTTTTTTTTTGGATGAAATTTGGGGGGATTTAGTCGCGTTTTATGGTTTTTTGGGATCAAATTTACTGTCGTGCTCTTCTCTCAATTGATTTTTTCGTAAACGGACTTATTTGGCGGCTAATTTTTGTCAAACTCTCCGATTGAAGCTGATTTGTCTCGCTTATTTGTTTCGGTCGGATTGAGATGCCTCCTCTCCTAAACATCTTACATCGAATCAATTTCTTGTTTTTTTTTTTTCTTCACCTTGTATTGTTTAAGTTCTGGATTTGGTCTTGTTCTCTTTCTTATGAGGAATTTTTTTGTGAATTTTCCATTTACTTGTTTCCTCCCATATGTTTTTTTGCATCAATTAGGGCCTCCTAGTAAATAATTCCTTTTAGATACTAACACCACATAGCTGCAATTTTCTCTATCAACTCTTTTCTTATTCCAGTTGATAAAATTGAGGGGATTCAGACTATTGGGCGTTTCTCCTTTGCGAAGATGGCTTCTGCGTCTGCTCGCTGTCCGCTTGGCGGCTGCGGAATGGATCATGAGGAACCGAATTTCCCGAAGCTGAGACTTCACTTCTTCGATGTCCCCCAATGCTTAAGAAGAGATTGCTTCAAATTCGTTTTAAACAAAAGTCTTGTGCCTATTCATTCGTCGAAGGTAGAGAGTAACTGTTTTCTCTTCAAATTGTCGGAAGTAATTTAGGAATGCTACGGTACACTAAATATAAAAATGAGAGTGTAAAGTATTTGGGGTTGGTTATTCACAAATTTAGAGGTATAAGAAGGTTGAATATGTTACAACGAGCACATAAATAGAAACGAAAACGACGGTGGTGAAGTGGACAAACCATAAAGCAATAAAAAAAATAGAACGTAAGAATTTACGTGAAAAATCCTTTACAGAAAAAAACCACGGCCGAAGGAGGAGAAAACTTCACTATATGAAAAAGGGAGTACAATTTCTAGAGATTACAAAACGGAATAACGCGAATCGGACGGCGAATCGGGGCACAAAAAATCAAACTCGATAACCAAATTTCGAGGCACATTTAATAGAATATATGAGAAAAAAAGGCTCGGCAAAGAAGATATAGATTTTGATTTATTACACTGTGCTCTATTTGAGTGGGAAATTGACTAGTCATTAATGATCTCACATAGCTATTTTGCTGCTTTGGATGTAATTTCATGTTATAATCTTTGGTCCTGAAAGGTGCTTTTTAATTAATAATTTGCTTAGATACTCATGCTCGATTCGAATAGGGGTTTCTGCTGTTTTGTATTTTATGTTTCATTCTCAGGAATTGATGTGCAGTTGAACTTCTTTTGTGTTCAGGTTTTGGTTAAGCCAGTATCTGCATTACCTGATGTTGGTGATTTTTTCTGGGAGAAGGCCCCAACGCCATTACTAGACACGATTGATACACCAAGTCATTTGAAAAAACTGTCTCATAAGGTACTAGGGGACACGTTGTTTCTATCAATTAGATTTGAGGCGAAAGGTCGTTGCAATTTAAAAGAAGTTGATGACTGATACCGCTGAAGTTAATTGCAGGAGCTAAAAAAATTAGCCGATGAAGTTCGGTCAGAGATTTCATTCATGATGTCAAAATCACGTAGGAATTTTCAAGCTAGTCTTGCTGCAGTGGAGCTGACGATTGCTATACATTATGTTTTCAATGCCCCAATGGATAACATATTGTGGGATGTTGGAGAACAGGTGTGAGAAATTTCGAGTAAAAATGTATACAGGCCCTCTAAACTATATGCCTTTTTTAAATGGACACTCAACTTTTTCTTTTTATTTTTAATTGACACCTCCCCAACTTTTGATTCTTTTGATCTGAATTATTTCCATTGCTTAAACCGGGATTCCTATATTTTTAATGGCAATTTTATTATGTTTAACAGCTCTGCCTGCTTTTCAGTTAAAAAACAATGGGTCATAGCACGACCAATAGCTAATGCTGCTGCTCATATTAACAGAACCGTCCATCCAACTGAGAGAAATTGGAGTGTCAATCAAAGCATGTAAAGTGGGGGGGTCTATTTCAAAATCTCCTATAGTTGAGGGGTCTTCATTCAGTTTTACCATCTCTCTCCACTACTACTGTTAGTTCCTGTTTATTAACTTCTCAATGGAGCCATTGATGTTAAATAAATTTGTTCCTTGAACAGACATATGCACATAAGATTCTCACTGGAAGACGCTCCCTCTTTCATACACTTAAGCAAAAAAATGGTCTTTCAGGTTTCACATCTCGTCTTGAGAGTAAGTATGATGCATTTGGTGCTGGACATGGATGTAATAGTGTTTCTGCCGGCCTTGGTATGATTCTAATTTGACTTACTGAATTGTTTATGGTGTAATTTAGTTTTGGTAGATGTTTGTAGCTTACCTTCTTAACTGACAGTTGGGTCGCTACCTTAAATGTAAGACCTAGTATTCAGAAAATTCAACTACTATATGTGTGTTTATGGGTAAAATGTAATTGTATCTGAAATATTGGTTAAAATTTATGAACATTTTTTCTTGTCATATATTACTAGTAGCTCCTAAGTTTAGTTGTAGATTCACATAGCAACTACTGAAATTATTGTTTCAGTTATGACCAATAGTACAATTAAATGCTTCTTTTCTTGATAGTTTGGTTTGACCAAAATCAAGTATGAAAACTTAAATGTGCTAAGGTGTGCCTATTCTTAATGATTAGTTCATGGATAGTTAAGAATGAGTACCGAGATAAGTTGCTTAAATCTCTAAATCATCGGCTACTAATTTCACTTGAGGCAATTATGTTCTGTAGGTATAGAGGACTCATAAAAGGACAATATTCTCTTTTGCTCAGGCATGGCAGTTGCAAGGGATTTAAATGGAAAGAAGAATCGTATTGTAACAGTTATAAGTAATTGGTCAACAATGGCTGGTCAGGTGTATGAGGCAATGAGCAATGCTGGTTATCTTGATTCTAATATGGTAGTAATTTTAAACGATAGCCGGCACTCGCTGCTTCCTAAGCCAGATGAAGGACCAAAAATGGCTATCAATGTCCTCTCCAGTACTCTAAGCAAGCTTCAATCCAGTAAATCATTTCGGAGATTCAGAGAAGCTGCTAAGGTATCTACTTTTATTTTTTATTTTTAATTGTAAAGGAACTAGTACCTCTTATTTGTTAGTCGGTAATTAGCACAAAGTAAAAAAAAAGGAATAATAATAATAATAAAAATAATAACAACAACTGAGTTTTTTCCATGTTTTATTTGCTTGTCTTTTAAAAAAGCACATGCAAACTGAGCGAAGAGCATCGTACTCTAATTTATTTCCCACTTTTCAAAGAGCATATAGCAAATCAGTTTCCTTCTTTCTCCTGCTCCTATCTGTGTGTTGAAATGCTCAATTTTCTATCAGAAACCTTCATTGGTCCAACCAAATCAGATGGTTTAATCTCAGAATCAAATACCTCAAGTAGAGCATCCAAGCAGTTAGTATTTGAGGCTTGAATTTCTGTATATTTAACTGATAGACGCTCTTTCTTTCTTTATTTGTGTTCTTGCAATTGTTCTATTAGGGTGTCACAAAAAGGATTGGGAAAGGTATGCATGAAATTGCTGCCAAAGTCGATGAGTATGCTCGTGGTATGATGGGTCCACTCGGAGCAACTCTCTTTGAAGAACTTGGATTGTATTACATTGGGCCAGTAGATGGACACAACATTGATGATCTGATTTGTGTACTTAATGAGGTCGCCACGTTGGATTCTACTGGACCAGTGCTGATACATGTTATAACAGAAGAGAATAAGGGGCCACAAGATAACTCTAGAACTAAGACAACCCCCAAAGTACATGGTACCTGATTATTCTGAATGAAATTTCTCTATAATTTTTGTTGAGTATTTCTCTTTTGGGTAATGTATGGATAGACTTATTTCACTATTGCTAAACCTTGAACTTTCCGCTTAAACATTTTAGTCCCAAAACTTTCCTATAATTTGCAATTGCATTGTTGGCGCAGTTTTCCATCCAACATCCAACAAGGCACTTGCTCTGCATGTGATCCAGGCCATGTAAAATGACCATTGTAGCCTTTTTCATGTTCTTCCCCTTTATTCAGAACCGGGATAGGATGGTTGATTATTACATAATTGGAGTCTTGTTCAGAGCATGTGATTTTATTTGGTTCAGGGGTTATACGACAGAGATGAAGCCAGAAATGTAACTGCAAAACATAGGAAATTTCAGGCACTGAAAAGTCTTAGGTGAAAAGCTCAGGGATAAAAATGTAATATCATTAAAGTGCACAGATTATCCAAGCATGTTTTCCTTCTTTTCTTTCTAAACCTACACCAGGGGCCTTGATATTCAGCTTTGCTAAGGACAGGTCCTAGATTTTTGGATGGCAACCTCTCAAGGACATACAATGACTGCCTTGTTGAAGCTTTAGTATCAGAAGCGGAGAGGGACGAACGGATTGTGGTGGTTCATGCGGGCATGAATGTTGATCCATCACTTCAACTATTTCAGTCCAGATTCCCTGACAGGTTTTTTGATGTTGGCATGGCCGAGCAACATGCTGTCACTTTTGCTGCAGGTTTAGCTTGTGGAAATTTAAAGCCATTCTGCATAATTCCATCTACTTTTCTTCAAAGAGCATATGATCAGGTATTATTTATCTTCTTTTTTTTTTTAATCCTGTATGTGAAGTTTTTGTATGGGGTGGATGTTCTTCTTGTGGCTGAAAAGCTATGAAAATCTAGAATGGTGAGACATTATTTAATGATCTGCGGCTAATTTTGTATTCACATCTGTAAAATTTACTGAACATTAAATTTATTAACGTCACTTCAGATTTTTCTTCTCTAACGCTAAACGTTTATCAGACCATATTCTGACTAAAAAATCATGAGCTTGTCATACTTACAAGTTTCTTTGCAGATCATCCAAGATGTGGATTTGCAGCGGTTGCCTGTTCGATTTGCAATTACAAGCGCCGGGCTTGTGGGCTCTAATGGCCCCACCCAGTGTGGAGCTTTTGATGTAACATTCATGTCATGCTTACCAAACATGATTGTGATGGCACCATCAGACGAAGACGAGCTTATTGACATGGTGGCCACTGCAGCATCCATTGATGATGGGCCAGTTTGCTTCCGGTATCCACGGGGTGCAGTTGTTGGTTTAAATGGCCTTTTAAATTGTGGGACTCCCCTCGAGGTAAGATTGCTCGTTTCTCTATTATATTTCACTTAAAGTGCATCATCAAGCTAAACAACCTGGTTCTGGTTCTATTATATTTCGCTTGGAATACATCATCAAGCTAAGCAACCTGGCTTGACGTCTAGACAGTGGTACATGACTTACATATGGATGTTAAAACATTATGCAGTCTGTTGCATGCATAATACAAATAGCAGCTTCGGACATAAACAAAATTTCTCTTTTCCTTCATGAATCTTATGATGCCTTAAACTTTTTATTGATTATCCATATTTTTTAATGTAGTTCTTTATAATCAGAAATTTTTAACAGGAAATTTGAGGTATTTAGTGATTGAGGTATTTACTAAATTCTTCTTGTGTAGATTACTAACTAACCTGATCATGAAACTAAAATTAGTTTCTTTTGCAAGAAGTAAGACTGAATCTAACAGGTTTATTTGATTGGTCCCTGAGTTTTGTTTAACAATTAAGTTAATTCGTAACCTATTTTCCAATTTTGCCTCATCCTACAGATTGGGAAGGGGGAAGTTCTCGTTGAGGGAAAAGATATAGCTTTACTAGGCTATGGTGTGATGGTTCAGAATTGCTTAAAGGCTCAATCTCTTCTTGCCTCTCTTGGCATCCAAGTGACTGTTGCTAATGCGAGGTTCTGCAAGCCACTTGACCTCGATCTTGTGCGACAGCTATGTAGGGAACATGATTTTCTTATCACTGTTGAGGAAGGAACTATTGGCGGGTTTGGCTCCCATGTCTCACAGTTCATTGCACTCGATGGTTTACTTGATAGAAGTGTTAAGGTCTCTCTCTTGCGCCCCTTTACTACCTAAAATCCTATATTTCAGTACACTGCAATAACAAAAATTCGGCCATCTCTTTTCAAGTATTGTTGAAACATGGACATGTTTCTTCCTATAAACAAATTTACAGCAACTCTTATTGTTTTTTGACAAGAAAAAGAAAATGCGGCTTGCTAATAATACTGTTTCTTTAATTTATTCTAGTGGCGGCCCATCGTACTACCAGACAAGTATATAGAGCACGCAACCCCAAGGGAACAGCTTGAAATGGCCGGTCTGAGTGGTCATCATATCGCAGCCACAGCACTGAGCCTACTGGGACGAAATCGTGATGCCCTTCTGCTGATGAGATGAAAGTTCAATTGTGATTTCCTCAAATAGATAGATTGGAGAATGGCATACCTGTAGGAAGAGCTAACATATTTACTGGTGAATAAACTAGAAGACATTAAAACCTACCACCATTAGGGCTCACTCTACCTTCATAGCTGATGTTTTATCAGTAATCGCCGAATGGGTTTGCTTCAAGAAATTCATGTTCCATATGCAGAACTAGGATCACTAACTAGGGTGAAGGGAAGACCGAGAAATTTGTCATTTTTGTTTTCATTTTGTTCTTTGTAGGTGATCTGTATATGCTTTTCTAGTTGATCATGTTCAAAGGCATTTGTTCTGTGATAATGTGTCATGAACTTGTTAAATCTGTATCGGATTTGTCATGAATGATATTTGATGATGTCGATTGCGTTCATCGCTTATTTAAACTTTTAGAATGGAACCTGTCTGGGCCTGCAAATGTACACCATGCTGAACAGAGTAGTGTTGGTTAATTTACCCTCTTTGGGGAGCTAAATATTCCGGAATAAAATAAGTCTTGCACTGGACATGCACAGCTAGTTTCGCTGTGCGTCAAGTATGTGTTCTTCGCATACGAAAGATTGTTACACATAGGGGTGTAGTGTGAGCCGGGACGGCACGGCCCACAACAGCCGGGCCGAATTGGGCAAGGGATTGGCCTGGCCTGGTTCCAAATAAGGGCCAGGCCGTGACCGGTCGGAGCTACCGAATTTCTGGCCTTTAGGCCCATAAGGCACGAGCTGGGCCGAGCTCCAAGTCAGCCCTTTGAAATTTTATTCTTTTAGAAAAAAAGTTAAAAAATTTAAAATATAAATAATAAGTTGTTTTATTTAATTAAAAATAAAAATTGAAATGATTTGTGGTCTAATGGACAAATTGTTTGGTCCGTTAGACCAAAAACGCTCCTCCCAAAGTTCGCAGCGGCTCAACCTTGGGAGGAGAGCTTCTGGAGAGCTCAGACCCCAGGGGCCTTAGGATTCGGGTCGTGCTGGCCCGGTTGGTACGGCTTAAGCTGGCCGTGCCAGGCCCCGGACCATCGAGCTCAGGGGGAGAGCCCAGCACGGCCGTGAAATTTGGGTCGAGCCGGGCCGGACCAAAAACTATGGTACAGTGCCATGTTGCAGCACAGCCCGAGGCGGTGCCGTGGGCCGGCTTTTTTGACATCCCTAGTTCCACATAAAGGATTGGGCCTTTTCCATTTTCTTATTAGAAATTCTGGTGCCATTTCAGCTTAGATTGGCATTTTTGGTAGAAAGTGTGAATTTAAAAGGCCCCACTTCTCTCTCTGTCGGTCACCCACAAGCGCGCGCACATTTCACATCAGCGCAGATCTACAGGCCCATTGTAACACCACTTGTCAGGATATTCACGCTTTTGTCATGTAATTCCTCTACGTATTCGTGATGTTCTTCACAGATCTACATGTCGTTCCAAATAAAGCAATATCACACGATTCCTATCGAGCAGGTACATAAAAGCCTCTTGCTGATGCTTGGTCCTGCCAGGCGGCTTCTGCATGAAGTTAAAACTCTTCTCTCTCTCTCTCTCTCTCTCTCTCTCTCTCTCTCTCTCTCTCCCCTAAAGGTAGTGGCAAAATGAAACACCCTCACCATTCTACGGTTAGTTCCAGTGGAACATCACGGAGAACACTTGTAGCTCATCTCATCATGGACTTTTCTATGGAAAAGGTTTACTAGACACCCAACTCTTGAGAAAGATGTCCTTTTACAGCAAAAGCCAATGGTTAATTAGTCTATCAGTAAATCAAACTATACGTCAAAAGACAAAGTCTAGTCTATTACTATATCAAATCATATGTACGTCATGGCTGAGCTATATAAGATCAGCTCACACAAAAACCCCCCTAACCTACACAACCCACAGAAAACTAGCTATCTAGTCTCATGCATGGAATTAACATAGCTTATTCATACCGGCCGTTTCTAGCGCAAGTGCCAAAAAACTTGATGGTTAATACCCAAGGTTTCAAGTTCGAATCCTAATTGATTCATATTTTTAGTTAAATTTATTTCTAAATGAAATAAACGAAGCGAATAGCATGCTACCTATCTCTCTCACAAAAAAAACATCGCGTATTCATGGGGTGCACGTTAGTCGTGATTCAACTAAGCCATCGAATGTGAATAGCTCAAATACATTCCGGCACAAATGAACAATAGATAGATAAACTCCTCTGCAAACGGGGCTTAAGAAGAACCACTCTCATTGTCTTTTTTTTTTTTTTGAGAGAGAGATAGGTAGCACGGTACCCGCTTCGTTTATTTCATTTAGAAATAAACTTAGCTGGAAATGTGAATCAACTAGAATTCGAACTTGTGTCTCGGGTACCAACCACCAAGTCCTTTGCCACTTGCTCTAGGGACGGTCGGTAATCACTCTCACTGTCGCGATGACCTTAGCAGTGAGTTGCAGCAATTTGTGTAAGCCTTTGAAGCACTCTTTCTTTCTTTTTTTTCCTTTGTTTTGAAAGTATGCTTTCTTACGTGTACACCGAAACATTTTGAAACTTTTGCAAGCATATACTCCTCGAATACGCGTAGTTGGATGTGAAGTTGCATGTAAATCCTCCAAAAATGGAAGCTTGCATTTATATGCTCAGAAATAAATCGTCTCCAGCTTAAATCTTAATTCAGTGCGGGAAAGAACTTGAGCTGGCACGCGTTTCCAGCTGGATCACCTCAGTATATGTTGTTCACTCTGCTTGCGCTCCGCCACACCCGTTTAATTTGATGAGCCCAATTTCTGTTACTTCCTGTCTCCGCTGAGTTTCACTCTGTTGCTTAGCTGGACCAAATATTGTCCTTACGCGAAATCTCATCGCATTTAATGCAACAGTGCCGCTTCTTCATAACTTACCACAATGGGGGTAAAGCACGTCGGTAAAAATAACAATAATAATAAGAATAATAATAACTGTTTCATGTTAGATAAAAAAAAAAAAGAACTATAACCTATATACAGCGTGTAGTAAGGTTATGTATATCCATCTAACAGTTTGTTGATCAGTTCGAGTTGTTTAACCTAGTATCAGAGATTGATAGACTTATTAGTCGTGTGTCACGTGCTAGCGATGCATTATGTGAATTTGAGTAAGTGTGCACTGGAAGGTTTTGATAAACAGTTTTGGATCTTATTGCACTGTTAAGATACATGGGGGAAATAGCAGGGACTTGGCTCGATTCCAATGAGTTCGGCGCAACCGCTTATTATAATTCCGTTCCGCATCAACCAACGAGCGGGGCACGCAAGTTGGTCCGAATATCTCATGTGCGGTGGCCCAATTCATTCGGGCCAATCTAGGTTTGACTACTTGACTCGATCGTGGACTCGCTCTGGGTCCCACGCGACGAATCCCGTGATGGGCGGTGATCGTCCTTGCGGTCTAAATACAGGGGAATATTCGTGTGCGGCCCTACGTTTCCCCTCGCTTCCTTCTACTCTCTACTGCAGACCTCCATGCATTTCTTAATACCACAGGAGCAGTGTGCAATTTTTGGGCAAAAGTATCGAAAACTCCAAACGACGTGTTGAAACTTAAAGGCTTAACTCATCTGGCGGCAACCTGGTTGGTTGTCTGGTTAGATAAAAATTCGGTCATCTTTTGGGACGCACCCCCAAACACAGTCCACTCGGCGGGACGTATCAACAGTTTGATTCGAGACTGGAGTATACTGACCTGACCTAACTCTTGTACTAGCTTACTTTGTTTCTTTTCTTCTTTTTTCTTTATCTCTGTTTTCTCCTTTTGCCGTTTTCGGAGGCCGTCGTTGCTTCCACCTTGTACGCTTAATTCATCCCATTTTATGAATGAAGCAGGTAGCTTGCTACCTTTTTCTCAAAAAAAAAAAAATCCTGTGCATGCACCTCCCCAGGTGCGTAAGTCTCCAGGTTAAACCATATACAGGTATTAAAATAAATATAAATCTAAATTATTAGATACGACCGAAGTTTTATTTAAGAGAAATAGATGATGCTAACACATTTATAATTCGTCATGCTAATCTGCTTAAATTATATTCAACTACGCAAATTAGTTATGTTTGGAAATTACAGTGCATACACCTGGTGCATGCAACAATAAAAGAATTCGTCCAACAGAGACCCAAACCCGACCCCGGCGCCCCCGAGCCCCGCGCAAGCGATCCTGGGACCACCAGCATTTCCACCACCAGAACTCCGCCACGTGTTCTCTTCATGGGCCCACCGTGCATCGCGGGTGTTTTTTGAACAAGCGGGAGAGGGAGAGAGAGAGAGAGAGAGAGAGAGAGAGGGTGGAGGGAGGGGGGACGAGGAGCCTCTCTGTCTTCAAACGCGGGAAGGCTTCGAAGAACTCTTGATTAGATATATGTATATATGTATAGATAGATTGTAGGGTACCTGTAGCAACACTCATCTAGAAGAGAAATAAGGTTTTGAGGTAGGTGACAACAAGAATTACAAAACGATGTGATTATCAAATTTGACCAAATCAAATTGGAGAAAATTCAAGTTCCATAAATATCCTATTAGGTCCATCTCCTCTGCCCCGATTATAATGTTGTCAAGTTGCTAAACTCTTTCNTTTTTTTTTCGTTTTTAATCTCTCTCTCTCCATTTCGCTTGACGCCCTTCGGCGTCACGCCTCCGCCATTAAAACCACCTCCTCCTCCTCCTCCTCCGCCTCCTCCTCCTCTCCCTCGTCAAAATTGTTAGGGTTACGGGAATTAGTAATCAATTCAACTCCCTCTCTGAGGGAGGAATAACGTTCGTAATCGGTATACATTATAATCTCGTTCCTCTAATTCCTTTTTTTTTTTTTTCTCGTTATCTATCTTATTTTTTGATTTTTTTTTTCTGACTCTGCTGTTGCCAACTCGTATTGAATCGAGAATGGTATTGTGGCTTATTGGTGTTCGAAAATGGTATTGTTTTAGTTGTTTTTATTTGTTTCCTTTCCTGTGTTTCTGTACATATTGAAAACAATTTTTTTTTTCTTTTTTTTGAAGGCCAATATATATTGAGCACAATTAATATGCATGATGTTTCCTAATTTGAAAGCAATTAAATCGGAGTCCCTTTGTGCTCAACGAAGTTGTATTTTCGCATGATTTCCTTATTAATTCCTACTTTTTTTGGTTTTATATTTTGATTTGATTATTGAGACCGGTCTAATTCCTATTTGTGGAGCTATTCGATAGGAAGGGAAAAAGAGTTTAATGGTAATTTGTTTTCACGGATTTTTAGAATATTTTGGAGTCATTATTTAGCTCTTTTGGAGACATTTTTTTTTTAAAAAAAATCTATACCATTAACGAACCGCATGGAGAATCATCCTCCATTTTACAGACCAAATAAAATAAAATAAAATAATGATACATAATTTTTACCCTACAGGAAAATTGACAATTTATCTCAACAGATTAAGGCTTAGCACAAAATTTGATTTTTCTCCATATACATTACGTGCATTATGTTCTGCAGAACAGTTTCTTATATTTGGTTTCCTTCGTTTTTTGATTAGTTGGATTTTATTCTAGGAGCTGTTGTTGGTTAGGTAAGTTGTTTTAATTTTATTATTTACTCGTTTTGTTTCCCCAGTTCGAGAATATACGTGAGCCATAAATGTATCTGTTTTCACTGCAGTGTTTTCCTTCTTCTTTTTTTTTTTTTTTCTGAAATTAGTTTCAATCTTTTTGATTAAGAAATTTAGCTTTAATCGCTGTAGCTGTTTTCGTTGTAGCGGTTTTCATGGCAGTGTATGTGTCGATGTATGAAAATTTTCTTGTGTTATGTTAGACAAGGAATCCATATCTTCACCCACTTACCTCATTCTTGCAGTTTGTACTTTGCCTCCTTAATATCTTTTTACTTCTTACTTTGGAACTAATCTTTTGATATAAAATGAATGTTTAGTTCCCTTTAGCTTCTATATGTTAGTTAATTAGACCTCTTTTATGTTCTCTTCTATATTTAAATTTTCATTCTCATTTTCTGGAGCCTTCTTGTCCAGAGATGGATCTTGTGAGGAGACCTTTTAGAGGGATTGCCGATGATGTCAAAGGAAGAGTACCCTGCTACAGGCAAGATTGGGTCGGCGGATTTCGTTCTGGCTTCAGGTTTGATTATTCATACTCTTTCTGTGTGTTACTGCTGTTCTTCATTTTGTTCTTTTCTTTTAGTAATCACTCTCATTCCTCAATCTCAGAATATTGGCGCCAACTATGTATATCTTCTTTGCATCTGCGCTTCCCGTGATCGCCTTTGGAGAGCAACTGAGTAAAGATACCGGTGAGTGCATTTTATGATGCTAATATCATATCTTCAAATTCAGCTTTACTTTCTTCTCTGTAAGTTTGCAGCTTGCTTTAGAATTATAAGATGAGTCAAGTCACTATTTTGTTGGCTTTCTATAGATGGAGCACTGAGCACAGTCGAGACATTAGCATCTACTGCTATCTGTGGTATCATACATTCAATTCTCGGTGGACAGCCCATGCTGATTGTGGGAGTTGCAGAGCCAACTGTTATCATGTACACGTATTTATACAATTTCGCAAAAGGCCGTGCTGATCTTGGGGGGCAACTATATTTGGCGTGGGCCGGATGGTAATGAACACTTGTACAATTCGTCTTTCTTCGTGGACTGAATTTCTTTAGATTTTTCTAACAAGAAAGTGTAATCTTTTCCTCTGGTTTTAACAGGGTTTGTATCTGGACCGCCTGTATGCTATTTCTCCTCGCGATGTTCAATGCTTCTGATGTCATTAGCAGGTTCACAAGGATAGCTGGAGAACTATTTGGGATGTTGATCACAGTACTGTTCATTCAAGAAGCTATTAAGGTGCATTTTGCAACATGCTTCCAATCTTTTAGTTCCTCATACTATAAAAGCGTCAATATCCATCACCAAACCTTTTATAACTATAGGGAATAGTGAGTGAATTTAGCGTTCCGAAAGGTGAAGACCAAAATCTACCACTGTACCAGTTCCAGTGGCTCTATACAAATGGGCTACTAGGAATTGTATTCGCGATTGGTGTGCTGTATACTGCCTTAAAGAGCAGAAGGGCAAGAGCATGGCGATATGGAACAGGTTTGTCAACTTTCTATTTTTCTCTTTAAATTAATTGTTAATATCTAAATTTGTTGAGTTTTTAGTAGATATCTTGGATGTGATGAATGGTATTTTCACTGGCTGAGTGCAGGGTGGTTTAGAAGCTTTATTGCTGATTATGGAGTCCCTTTCATGGTCCTATTATGGACGGCATTCTCATATGCAGTTCCGAGCAAAGTTCCTTCTGGAGTTCCGAGGAGGCTCTTTAGTCCGCTCCCTTGGGAGTCCAAATCACTCCATCATTGGACTGTTGCAAAGGTAATAGATTTTATGGCTTACTTTCTGCTTATTCTTTTCCTTCATTAAGTTTGCCGTAATCACTGAATACTGAAGATATGGTTGCCATAGTGATGTGTCACGTCGTAAGAACTAGTCCAGTTTAACAGTATTCAGCTCATGAAAGCCTCTTCTAGCATTGCAGTATTGCTGTTAAGCTAAACCTAACTGCCAATAACTGGAGTTGAATGAGAACTAATTTTTCTTACTCCTGATAGTGAAAGTAGTGAAAGAGTCTGCTTTCGGAAGGGACATAATAGCAGCATTACTTTTTCGTCACAAAGGCATTTTAATATTTATGCAAGAAAAGTTAAACTTCGCAAATTAATTATTAATGCATATGCATCTTGTTTTAAAGCATATTTCTGTAGCGTTATTCAAACTATGATATTCTCCTCTTTTTGCCTCTTTTCTGACCTTATCAAATCGATGATAGTTTATTTAACTACCATCACAATTTGCTTATCTACTGCACATTGAACTTAATTTCCGTATGTTAATACGAGATCAATTTGCAGGATTTATTCTCTGTTCCTCCGGTATATATATTCGCCGCTTTTGTCCCTGCGGTGATGGTTGCAGGGCTCTACTTTTTTGACCACAGTGTCGCGTCACAAATGGCACAGCAAAAGGAATTTAATCTGAAGAATCCCTCTGCCTACCATTATGATATATTGGTCCTAGGCTTCATGGTATACCTTTCTGTCTGTTTATTTACTACACCCACTTCATATAAGTTATGACTTTTTTCTATCCTTCTTTCTTCCTTGCAATATAAACAAAATGTTCAGGTCTTGATCTGCGGTTTACTTGGGATTCCCCCTTCAAATGGTGTTCTTCCACAATCCCCCATGCACACTAAAAGTCTAGCTGTTCTAAAGAAGCAGGTTTGTTTGAATTTTCTAAAGGCATGGTAGCTTATTACTGGTCTAACCAAGAACTATTAGTTTTATCTCTTATTATTTGGTTGTCTATGTAGCTGCTTCACAAGAAGATGGTACAAACTGCCAAAGAGGGCATAAGGATACAAGCTAGCAACTCCGAAATTTATGGCAAAATGCAAGAAGTTTTCATTGAAATGGACGCAGGATATAATGTGAGTCAGACTATCACACTTTAATCTTATATTTTTTTTTACTAGAATTAATGAATACAGCCTTAGAACCTTTAAAACAAAAAAAAAAAAGAAGAAAGAAATGAATACAGCCTTAGTATTTACCTGTTCTTTCTTTACAAGTCCTCAAATTTGATACATTTTTGCATGATCCAATTAGTTGAAAAAAATTAAAAGCCATATCTTATGCAGGCTAATTCAGTGGCTAAAGAGCTGGAGAAACTGAAGGATGCAGTTATGAGAGGCGAAACTAAGGGAGGGGAATCGAAAGGGCCATTTGATCCTGAGAAGCACATAGAAGCCCATTTGCCTGTTCGTGTGAATGAGCAGAGATTAAGCAATCTATTGCAGTCCGTGATGGTCGGTGCATGTCTTGGAGCTATGCCAATCATCAAGAAGATACCAACCTCAGTGCTGTGGGGCTACTTCGCTTACATGGCCATTGATAGCCTTCCTGGAAATCAATTCTGGGAAAGGATATTACTTCTCTTTATCACCCCTAGACGACGCTACAAGTTTGTTTCTTCTTCAATTTATTCTTTTTTGGATTTTATTTTTTGCATATATACCCTTGCAAGCATTTGAAATAGTGCAAATACACAGCACAGTCAATATTTTCATGCAAACTGCTAAAGACTTTATCTAAATGCATTCATGCGATACTATATGGATATGTGCAAAAGAACGTCCATACGCATGCAAGTAGCAAGTTTGCAAGGGTATGTGTACAGTTTTGCATATTTGCAGGGTATACCTGCATTTGAGGTTTCAGTTGTCTTGGTAATAGGAAATTGATAATATCTTAGGAGAGCACTCATCACACAACACACAAGTAATTAAAATTTAAATTCTTCTTCACTATTGTCTGACAAATCAGCAGTTATATATGCTAACTTCTATTTTCCGGTACTAATATTTTTTTGGCAGAGTGCTAGAAGGTGATCATGCATCCTTTGTGGAGTTGGTTCCTTTCAGAGAAATAGCTGTGTTCACTCTCTTCCAATTTGCATATCTCATGCTGTGTTTCGGAGTGACATGGATACCAATAGCAGGAATTCTTTTCCCACTGCCCTTCTTCATACTGATTATCATTAGACAGCACCTTCTTCCAAAATTCTTCCACCCACAACACCTTTACGAATTGGACGCAGCTGAATACGAAGAGATTGCTGGAGTTCATCACGATCGCAGCCTCTCATTTAGGGTATGAGATCTTCATTGCTGTACATAAATAATCTGGAGTGTTATCAGAACTTAAATTCATTTCCCTTTTGTTGTTTAATGTTTTTCGTTGATTTCTCTACCAGTATGTTTATCATAGCTATAATATTCTTTTCAAACTAAAAAGTTACAATATGAAATTTTTACAGGAAGGAGACACATCTTATTCAGGCAGTGAAGATAGCAGAGATGAGGTGTGTGATGCTGAAATACTGGATGAACTCACTACCAGTAGAGGGGAACTTAAGCTTAGAACTGTTAGCTTCAATGAAGACAGGTCTCTTCAGGTATATAATACCCCTAGACGATCTTATTACGGTCATGTTAAAGATTTTGCCAAAGTTTTTTAACCTCCTCAGTGCAGACTTGTTCAAGATTTATACGTGCATGATCAACAAAATGTCTGAGATTTCTTTTTGAAGAAAAATATGCATGAAGACTATTATGGTCATACTTTCTTTCCAGTGAAATGCCATGTCGCAATTTTTCTGCAGGTTTATCCTGAGGAGAGTCCAGAAACCCAGTAAAGTGGAAAAATGAGTTTACTTAGCTGAAGTTTAGGGGCAGAGCCTGCTATTTCGTCATATTTCCAAATGTCTGAGGAGGATATCTTTGCCCTACGAAAACTGACCAACTCAGGAAAGTGATGCGTCTCCAGAGAATGCGATTGATAAAGAGGAAGGCAGCATAGAGTAGTCCTCATGCAGCTTTTATATATGTTGGTATACTTTAAATTGGAATTGTAGCTAACAAAGATTTACTTGACTTTTGATGTGCAAAACCGTTCACTGTAATCACATACTTAAGAAAATCTGAAAAGCAAAGAAATGATAGAGTTTAGCAGAATACTCTTCCATTGTACTCTCTGCAAAATTTTGCCTTAAGAGGAGGATGGATTCTGGTCTTAAGTTTTGCATTGTGGTAAATACTCGAAAGTTTGTTCTCTTTGTGAGATTCGCAGCTCAAAATAGTGCCCTCCAGAAGGCTGCATTATTTGTACCAACATTTTACCACTTTTAACAGGGTTGAGGAGTGGATGCAGTGTAAACCAAATTGTTTACTTATATGAAAGCAAGCCGGATAGGCTTCCACACAACACCCTTCTGTTCAATGGCTCATGGCAGAGTTGATGTTTCTGCTTTTCCTAAACCTCATTTATGACTGAATGGCAAATACATCAATCCAACACTCCTCCCATCCTCCTGACTCCAGCAATTTGCAACACCTCATGGAACTGAGAGGTGGATTACATGGCCTGTTAATTTGTCTTGGGCCTAATGTGCATCGAGCCCAAAATGTCTTTCGTCGTAGCCTTTAAGACTTCAAAATATGGCCCAAAACAGTCATGTTCTAATATCCAAGCGTACCCCCGGTGAGGGCGATTATTGTTGATTTGTCCTGACCCAAATCCTTGTTTAGTCTTATCTAATTACTAAACATGAAAATGTATAAATGTGACAGTTTGATTTTTTTTTCTTTTTCTTTGAAAAATCTCGACATTCATGATTCGATAGAATAACAAATTTTGCCAACAAGATAATTTGTTTTATTCTAAAAAATTAATTTGAAGGCCGAATATAATATCGTTATAGACATTTAATTACGTTCCTCATCCATCATATACCACATGCTTCTTCAGCAAGATTTTATTTGGATACCGGAATAAGTTATTTGATAATGAAGATTTTATTGTGTAATTTAAAAATACAAGCTTATTTAAAAGCGTAAGTTTAATGTTGGCTCCTTAAAAATCCCATTTTGGAAGAACAGTACATTTTGCAAAAACAAATTAGAGACCGAATATCCTATTTCATTCTAAACAACTAATCAACTCCTAGCTTCCAATTATAATTAGAAAGCCTGGTATTGAATAAAATATCGTTACATAACTTATTCCGGTATCCAAATAAAACATAAATAAAAAAAATAGTAATAAAAAGATATTCGATTAAATAATTCAAACTTCCAATTAGTGCTGGCAATAGCAATGTCAATCTACGCACATAATTCAGTCGACGTGTAGCCACGTGAGCAAAGATCAAAATCACGTGTTCCTGTCCCCCACGGGCCCCACCCATTTGAGTTTTGCCTCCGGAAGGATATTCGCCCTCCGAGAATATTAACTTACTAAGATATTCCTCCGACCGGAGCTTTTACTGGTCCAACACGTCTATCGTGTAAAAACACCATTGCCCGTTAAGGTCGCTGCGAATTTCCACGTGTCGAAATTTCCACGCGGACGGACGGCGAGAGCTCGCGAACACACGCATCCCCCCAACCCCAAGAAGTCGCATAGTCGGACAACTCGGAACGACCAAAATATCCCTCCAATCACCGTCCATTTTTTCCACGGAAATTAGTTTTAAATTCACAATGACTAATTTGCCCTCCATCCGGTAGCGAAGGAGTGGGGGCATTGTAGTCTTTTTGGGGGGCCACCGGCACCCCAGTCCCGGGGTTCCTTCGCCCACGGATTCCGAGAGAAAAGCGCGTGTGGGGCGATCGAGAAAATCGACGGTGCTGAAATTGGTAAAAGCGAAAAAGCCCACGGTGGGACCGCTGGATCAGCGCCACGTGTGCTCGGCCCCCACCCACCCCTTCCAACCTTATCCACTCGCTCGCTTTCCCTTCCCCTTTATTAAAAGCCCCTCCTCCTATTCACCCTCTCTTCCTTAAATCGACCCCCTCATTAATTAAAAACCAAAAAAAGGGGAAAAAAAAAAAAAAAGAGAAGCTACAACGACATTAACCACGATCTCTTCGCCTTCTCTCTCTCTCTCTCTCTCTCTCATGGCGTCTAGCGTGATCCTCTCTTTCCGGCCACCGGTGCCGATCCGGGCGAGCGCCGCCGCGGGAGGCGACCGGAGATCGGAGGTGCGCGGGCGTAGCGGCGGCGGGGGGAAGTGGTGGGCGCCGCTCTTCGGGTGGACGGCGGAGCCGGACTACATCGACGGCGGGGCGGCGGCGGAGAAGGAGACGGGCGCGGCGGAGGCGGCGCCGGCGCGGGGGCGGACGCGGCGGTACGCGGCGTTCACGGAGGAGAAGGCGAGGGAGCTTCGGATGAGGATGATGGAGATGGAGAGCTTCCACGACCCCATGTACCACTCCGCCATCGCCTCTCGCCTCGCTACCGACCTCCCTCGCCGGTCCGGCCCTTAAATACGGAGGGATCTACAGCATTTGGGATTAGGGTTAGGGTTTAATAAGCGTGCGTGCGTGTGTGTGTTTGTGTTTTGGAGCGAGGTTTGAAATAGTGATCGTTCGCTCTCTTAATATGGATCTCGTCGTTGATCGCCGCTCTCTATTCCCGCAAATTCGTCAACGTGATTAGGAGAAACGGCTTATTATCAAGTTTTAATTTATTATTTTTTTTCTTTTTGTTGGTGTATATATATGTATGAATAATGGTTTAATCTGGGGATGTTTTTTTGTCCCAAAATATTCTACTTGTAATGCCCTCGCTTAGTCAGATTAAAGGTTCCGACGTTTCCAGATGCGGATTTAGTGTGACATCTTTTTGGAGTCTGGGCAATCTTCTCTATCTAATATTATTACGAGATCAAAGATCATACTTAGGACGTACTAATTATGCAAGGAAAAGAAAATGATAGAGTTATCTCAAGCATTCAGGAAACTTGCTTCTCATCCTCCTGGCATTTTTTGGAGTAGAGTTTGAGTTGGATTCTCAAAACTATGTATTAGCTACTTGTCTACTAGCAAGAGCAGTTCTACACTGACTGATTAACTGAGTGATAGAAAATTTATCCAGCATAATTTGAGAATTTTAGAGACTAAAGCACCCAACTAGTCACCTTTTCCTCAATTGCATGGTCACACCATTAAAGCTCATTAATTAGGGAATATAAGATTACTCAATTATTATGCCTACGCTGTTATGCCAATTTAGCAGGATATAATCAGATATGAAAATAGCAGTCATGGTGAACCAATTGGCTGGAGCGGAACAAAAACAATCTTCGACCAAAAGAAGATCACCTCAAGACAACTGATAGCGGTTTTTCGTTCACTTAAAAACCTCTGGTCCTCCTTTCATGCTAAGTAGTAGTTGTGTTCCTCTTTTTTTTTCCCTTTTCTCTCTGACCTGCTTTTCTACTTGTGTGTCAATTCTTTCCTGAAGTACTTAGGCTGTGGCTTACGATTCAAAAAAATAGCAATCATTATCAAAATCCAAACACTATGATAGCAACACTTCTCAATGGGACAAAAAGAATCAAATTATAGAGTGCAATTATCTGATCATGCACAAACTTTCTCTGGACTCCTAATCTTCCAAGCAACTACAACACATTACACCTATGCAGTGTATAATTCATCGGATTCCAACATACGTACATCCTTCAGGCTATCATGATTATGGAATCATGCGCACTACCTCCAGGAATAGAACTGTCAAGGGTAAATTTTCATCTGTACATGAATGTGGACAGTTGATTTCCTTGAAAAAAAAAAGAAGGAAGAAGTATGTATTTAATTTTTCCTTGTTTTATTTCTTTTATAATTTAGCATTCTAGAAAGCACTTCAACATCAAAGAGAGGAACAGTAATCACATAATGACATCTGTACTGTAGTAAGGATAATAGTTTTTTTTTTTTTGAGAGATAGGCAGCACGATATCCGCTTCGTTTATTTCATTTAGAAATAAACTTAGATGTAAATGTGAATCAACTAGGATTCGAACTTGGGTCTCGAGTACCAACCACCAAATCCTTTGCCATTTGCTCTAGGGACGGCCGGACGGCCGGTGTATGATATGCAGCGAGGATTTGGCATCAATCAAAAGCAGTCTGTTAGCAACGTCTTGCAGGGACACAAACAGAAACAGAGCAACTGTTCAATCATTCATGAGCTTACCTTAAACTTTTTTCCTAAACTCGTAACATCTCCAGCAAAAACCACATTATCACACCTATGCGATATGTCATTCATCGATTCCCCCTATACATACAAACTGCAGCTTATCCCTATTATGAAAGCATGTGCAACTCCAGATATTTTTTTTTCTTTTCCCTGGTTACCTTTTTGTTAGGTTCAATGTTCTCGAAAACACTTCAACATTCAAAAGGAGGATCACAATCACAGTAACCATAAAAGGAGGACCGATCAGTATTGAAGTTTAAGAGTTTTAGAATTTAATGTCAAAAAGCAAGATATCTTGACAGAGTAAAAAAATCATGTTACCAATAAGTGGAAGAACATGGAAGCTTGAGTCTCAATGAAGTAAAGATATATTAAATCTGTCAAACATGTTTTGAAACAAACTTCTCTATGTGTAAGCATATTTGATCCGGACACACTTGTCCCTCACGTTAGCATTCGGGACTACAAAACTTTCTCAGAAATAGATGACAAGTATTCCAAAACGATAAACAGCATGGTAATGATCACATAGACAGCAGCAAGCTTCCAAGCATTCATCAATTATTTATATAAAATAAAAGCAACTTATCTAGTAGAAAGAAAGATGGGTGTAAAAACATACAGCAACCGGCGCACAAACTTCAAAGTACATACTCTTGATGAATTGCTAGTAAGAGCAAAATATGCCGTCGATGAAACACAATAATGGGCATTGGGGTTCTCAATGTCGTTCACTTACTCTCAATGTCATATAGATCAGTTCTGAGGAAATATCAAGGATAAACAAGTTGTAGGATTTATCCTGTACAAAGTACCCTATCATTGTTTCTTCATATTGTACAAACACTATATTAACAGAGGTAGAATGATGCATTTTAAGGAAACATTAGTTACAAACTACAAAGATCTAAGAGGGTGAAATTTTGTCACTGCTTGATGATTAAATATTAGCTAGTATTTGCTCACAGCTAATATGTCCGTTTCTTTTTATGTAGGTGAAATTAATCTAACCTGCTAATGTGAAAGTCACATAATATAACCACATAGAAACATGGTGCCACGCCTAATACTCTCATATTGAACTGTCTTACCAAAGAATTCAACCAACCATTCATCTAACATTGTTATCTGTCTCAACATATTTGAATCTACTAGTTAACATCAGACAGATGCGGCCGATCTTAACTGCTAATGCTAAGGTAACCTTTAAATAAGGAAACTTTTTTTTTCGTCAACCTAAACTAAAATATCATCTCCGAAGAAAATGTAAATTCTAGAAGGAACTAGTTGGTTGGATGAAGAGCATCCAAAACACTCTTTATAGGGTCTTTTATAAGGAGTTACCAGATGATATCTACTTAATTAATGGAGATAAATGAGAAATGTATCTATCGCCAGCAATCTCATTACAGATAAATAAGAAATGTATCTATCGCCAGCAATTTCATTACAGATATACTATGCCTCCACTTAAACATAAAATTCAAACTTTACCAAGGAAATTAAAGTATGATGCCATTGTACGAGTATAGAGTTTGTAAGAGAGAAGGAAGGATACACCAAATATGCGCCGTGAGCGAAAGCACCAGCGAGAACTCCGAAGAAGAGCCGATCCCTCACAACTGGATTGTGCCTCAGACCTATTCGAACTGTTAATGAATCCATACGAAAAACAAAACCAAAAAGTTACAAAGCAATCAGTGTTTCGAATTGAAACAACAAAAACTACAAGTCGAATCTACGCAAAGACAAATTAAGTAACCTAAAATAAGAGGAGAAATAAGTGAAAATTAACGTACTCAAAGGAAGGATCGGAGCATAAATAAGGGGCACGAGGAACTTGAATTGGGGGCCATGGCGCTGTTGCTTCTTCACGGCAACATCTCTTCCACAGAGAGAATAGAATAATTAAGGATTAATCATATCGATTCGTATAAAATCGGATCTGATCTCTACATTAGCAATGGAATTAATGGCTAGGGTTTGAATTACCCAGAGGAGAATTCGGAGGAGGAAGACGACGCCATTGAAACCCTTGACAGCTCGGAAGAGGAAAAGTTGGAGAAGAAACCCGTGGGCTGGTTTTCCTCTCGCAGCTGCGACTGTTGTGTTCGGGTGAAGTGTTGGGTTCAGCGCTAATGGGTTAGGCTCTAGCCTATCACCACCTATACGAACCACATTCGACCCGACTAGGAGTATAAAGGACATCTCAATCCAAGCCCACAGTAAGCAGGGA
This sequence comes from Ananas comosus, assembly GCF_001540865.1. Classification (NCBI taxonomy): domain Eukaryota; kingdom Viridiplantae; phylum Streptophyta; class Magnoliopsida; order Poales; family Bromeliaceae; genus Ananas; species Ananas comosus. The sequence continues at coordinate 250,925 of NC_033630.1, read as the reverse complement.
CCAGTTTGGCAAAACAGTGGGAGCATAGTGCCTAACATTCGAGGTTCCTACTAACACGCGTTTTTATGGAAAGCAAAAATGACAGTTTGGTATCGACTGTATTTCTTTTCTTTTCTTTTCTTTTCTTTTTTCCAGAGATAGGTAGCACGCTTAGGAGTGTAAACGAGCCGAACACGAGCTGACTCGTTAAAATATCGAGCCGAAAAATTCAGCTCGTGTTCGCTATGTTTATTAACGAGCCGAACACGAGCTGGCTCACGAGCTGGCCAACAAATAATAAATTAAAAAAATTATATTAAATATATAAAAAAAATAAATTTATAAAATCTTATCCATTAGACTTTGATCTAATAGTTAAAACTTTACGTATAAATGAGTCTTTTTATAATTAAGCTCGCATATATTTTTATTTTGCTAAAATTTAAATAATAAAAATATATATTATATATAATTATTTATTATATATAAAAATATAAATTAAATAAATTATGTAAATATAAAATATATGTATTCGAGCTGTTATCGAGCCAAACACGAGTGAGCTGACCTTAACTCGTGTTCGGCTCGTTTATTAAATGAGCGAGCCGATCTCGAGTTCATTTCGAGCTGAACACGAGCTGGCTCGCGAACAGCGAGCCGGATTGCCACCCCTAAGCACCCTATCCGTTTCGCTTATTTTATTTAGAAATAAACTTAGCTAGAAATATGAATCAACTAGGATTCGAACTTGGTACCTCGGGTACCAACTCTAGGAACAGTCGGTGGTATCGACTGTATTTCAGTACAAATGATAAAGGGTTTGATGGTTGGTATCTGATATCTCAAATTTGAATTTTAATTGATCATATTTCTAGCTAAATTTATTTTTAAAAGAAATAAACGAAGCGGAAAGTAGGCAGCATGTTATCTTTCTCCCTAAAAAATAATAATTTGATGGTTTTCCTTTCGATTGCTAAACTAACTAATGAAAAGAAAATTTCAAGCAATATATTTTTTTTTGAGAGATAAGTAGCACGCTACCTGCTTCGTTTATTTCATTTAGAAAATAAAATTAGCTAGAAATGTGAATCAAATAAGATTCGAACTTGGGTCTCGGATACCAACTATTAAGTTCTTTGCCACTTACTCTAAAAACGGTCAGTAAATTTCGAGCAATATTATTTTACGTTCTATAGGAACTTCCTATGCATAGTGACATAGTCTTCGAATCCAATCCTTCGTTATAAAAGGAGGATGCAATGTCCTTCATTGTATCAAGCATTTTGGTCGACTTAGCTCTATCTCGCTTTTCGTATAAGTGGCTTAATCAATAGATGTACAACAAAAAAAAAAAAAAAAAAAACTCTCGCATACCAAGTTTGAGAAAAATTATCACAAACTGAATGGGCCTTTTGGTAAGTTTTGGCATTGGTTTGCGCGCTAGTAAGGTCGAAACAAAGGTGGACTAAAATACCTGACTTAAAAAGTCAAGAAAACCTAAGATTGTTATACCAGCTGGAGTTCAACATAAAAAGATACCTAACAACTCTCTGAAAAGAATTTCCTTCGACAGGAAATCGAAAGAAATAAAACCATACATATATAGATAGGAGGAGTGTTAGGCTTATGTGCATTAATAAAGGCTCTGATGTGATGATAAGATATACGCTATAACTATATCTGCAATAATTGACTCATAAAATAAATGATATAATAATAGCCAGTGGCGAACCTTATCTCAGATACCAGAGATTCAGTCCTAAATTAATGTACGCTCGCGTCTGCATCACATATACGATATGGCCGGAAATGCTGGAAAATGAGTTAATGATCCAATTATGCCCACTGCTCTATGTCGATCGACAGCAACTTCATGTGACTGCATTCAAAGCAATGTCGCTTTTGAGAAAGAAAAGAGTATTGCCAACACTTCTACAAAAACATTCCGAATCTTGGCTCTATGCAATAAATCTCTACTGTAAATAATACAAGTATTCTATTAATATCGATTTTCGAAATAAGAGATCTAGCAGAGAGTAAAAGGGCCTTGAATTGCTTTTCTGAGTTTGCAGGACGGCGGTCGGTGGTTACTGCATGTTACGTACGGCCTTGTGGGATTAGGTCCGGTTGGCTATGCATCGGAGCACGACTTAACAGTTATCTGACGAAGAAACACCGGCCTGCCACCGCCAGCACCGATTGCATGCTCAGTGGCCAATGCAAATGCCAGCTCGATCCGTGTTCTACGACTTGCTTCATCTGAAAACCTTGGGCCTTCTGTTAATTGGTGTCATAATCAGTCCCGCTAACTATTACATTTTTTCCATTCGAATTTTAATCTGTCGTAAATTTGATATAGCGATCTCCATCATCAAAACGCATAACTCTTCTTGTTAATTATTATTATCTAACTGGAAATTAATTAAGCCAACAAATTGTTGTTCGTCCGCATCGTTGAACAACCACGTGCGCCCCACATGCATGCTGAAGCCCACAAATTTCCAAGTTCAATTAGCACATGATAAGCATCAGAAGAGCACATGCATGATTCCCTGCAAAGAAGGCACCTATGCCGACCTCGGATTAATACATAAAATGAGGAGAATAAGATGCGCGACTCATCTTTGAGATAGTGTTTAACAAGAACAAGTTTCCACCATGCACTGTTGCATGCTTAATGCCTTGCATAGCACTGAGATCATTAAAGACAGAGGTGTACTGCGTGCCTCCTGATATATACCTGCTGGGGAAGGCATTTCTGGGCCCATTCGCACCTTTAATTAATTTGTAGCATTTCATTTTATACGATCTATCCGGCCCATGTGGTTTGTTACATGCTCTGCCATGCATGCAGTGGTCAAGATCACTTGCTAGCTACTTAACCATCTCAAACACTCCAATTAATTAATGCCACCGTCTTAATTAATGAGTCGAGCATTAACAAATAAACTAATGTTTTACATATATATGAGGTTAAATCTCATGCAGTTGTTCGCCATAGTAGCTAGTAAACCATTGTGTTAATAGTATAAAATAGATTTCAAATCACAATTATTATTAACAGATCGAAATTGAGCCTTCAATTTTTATTTTCTCTATATAAAATCTTCACCCGAATCTGCATATTAGCATATGGTAACGTTTTTTGTAATTATCGTTAAGGTGAACTAATACGGCACAGTAACATCACAAAACAAGCCCGACACAAAAATTAAGTCGATCGTAGCATCGCAGAACCTATATAATCATTGTAAAATGCGTAAATGAAGATAACATGCATGCATTAATTGTGAGTAGTTACCATTCCTAGTCATTAATTTGTGGTTATTTTTAAATAATTTATTGATTAAAGATGACTTCAGAATACTCCCCAAGAGCAATGGTCTTCTGCAGCTCATAAAAGAAGGCGGAGTTTAAGGATTGGTGTGCAGAACGAGGTTAGGGCTGTAATTAAAGCTTGAACACTTATTATTACACGCGGATATTGTGGATATATATATGAAATGACGAAAGAGCCCTCCGAAAGGAGGCAGGTCAATTACCCCATGCGGGGCATCATCGTGGGTTCTGGTGCCTTATGTTGGGCACGGGGGAGGCTCCATACGAACACCCGTAATTTTATTAATTGAAATATCATCCCTAAATCAAGTGGCAAAGAATTTAGTGATTGATATTCGAGTCTTAAATTTGAATCCTAGTTAATTCACATTTTCAGCTAAATTTATTTCCAAATGAAATAGACGAAACAGGTAGCATGCTACCTATCTCTCTCAAAAAAAAAAATCATATTAGTCAAAAAAAAATTGATACATTTTAGATTTTTTTCCGTTTCTTCATAATTAATAAAAAAATATTTTTATTGTATTTTTTCCAAGATATAAAATATATTTAATTTGTTACTAATAATATAGCATACCTTTGTTAATATGACACGGTAGATTTTCTTCTTCATGTAATCTATGTTCCTCGTGGACAAAATCGTCGTTTACTTATATTATTACAACAAAATAGAACTTTGCTAAGTTTCTACGTGATACGTGTGCTCACCAGAGTGGGCACCGGAAACAAGTTAGAGATGGTCAGCACATGGGTGCGTAAATTAGCGGTGGAATCAGTGATATTTAGCCTAAAATTACGTGCGAATAATGGAAACGAATCGTCATCGGACCAAGATACGTCAGTTGAATGGCAATTTCGAGGATAAGTTGAAAAGCGAGGGGTTTTTTCTGAGGCGGGCATCCATTTAAGCACCGTGTCGTCCCTGTACGCTCGACCATCACTCGTTCATTCATATCACTTCTCGTCTCTCTACTCTCCTCTCTCTCTCTCTCTCTCTTTCTCTCTAAAAATGGGAATTGTAGCCATTGTTGGAACGTTATTGCTAATGTGTGCGATCGCTCACACTAGTGTTGCCTTCACCGAGGGTAAGATCTCGATCACCTTTTTAATATGGTTTCGTATCATCAAAATCATCTATCTTTGCCATTAAATTCTCTCCTATATATACACACTATCTTTACATATAGTAATAGAACATAACGTTCTAAGTTCGACTCTCATAAATTTGTTAGTTTTATGTAATTTTTTATTTATTTTAATTTTATGTCTCGGGTCTACCAATAAGTATTATATCTAGACAGTTGAGGACGTTTTGAATATGGACATACTAAAATACCGTATATAAGTTTCTAGAGATAAATACTTAATTATTTCACAGTAATTAACAAGTAACAACACAAAACTTTTGCCAATAAAAAAAATTATTAATTCCAAGATATAATTAAGCGACATATAATGGAGTCATCTTCCGATTCTCCAACGCGCACATTATAGTGACTCTTTTAATATAAAAGCACGAATTGCATATAGTTTTTTTTTTTTTTTTTTTTTGAACTTGGTGCATGGCATGCAGGAGCTTTGCGAACAGGATTCATCTAAAGCGTCTGATGAGCTTGTAGATGAAATTTTTATTACTCGTGCATGTAGCTAGCTTTTCTTCTGCTATATATAGCTTACTGATCAAATTAAGTAGTATACATGTGCGGTAACAAAATTTCCAACTCACAAATACTTGACCAATTAGGTCAAAAAAAGCTTTCGCATGCATGCTCAACATTTTAAAAGGAGATCCATCTAAATCGAAAAGAAGTAAAAAAGAAGGTGCCTTTATGATCTTTGGTAGAGTTAGGGAAGTACCTTAAATGCAAACTTATGGTGGAGCATATTTTAGTTCTGACATAATAGTATCCAGTGAAAGTTCGAGTTTATTACTTCTTAAAATAGTATTCAAATAATTATCTGAGCTAAGACCATGTGAGAGAATAATTAGTGTTGGTTTATTTTATTATGTAAGTCCAGTCTATCTTCGAACAGCAGTCATCTATCTGCTGTATTTGGCAAGGATTAATAATATTCAGATTTATCCTTTCTTTCTCAAGAAAAAAGTCTAAAATATAGCTATTACAACCAACTGTCCCTAGCGTAATAAGTGGCAAAGGAATTGATGGTTGGTATTCGAGATCCCAAATTCGAATCCTAGTTGACTCATATTTCTAACTAAGTTACTTCTAAATGAAATAAACAAAGCGGGCAGCATGCTACTTATCTCTAAATATATATATATATATATATATATATATATATATATATATATATAGCTATTAACTACATAAATGACGGAACATCTTCAATCAATCACTTTGAACCCATAGAGTTCACCCATGCATCCCATCATAATTAAAATTAGAAAATATTTTCGTTCTCATTTTCTTTCAAATAAAAAGATCTGATTGATTGGGATATGAGTAACGTGATGTGACTGTTACGCTGTAAACTTCGTCCTACTCAGAAAGTTTGAGTAAGTCTAGTATATATATGGTCGCATAACCAATTAGGGCTATTTGTTTGTTTTTGGAGTTCGAACACATGCAGTTTAAAAAAGTTGATAGCGGCATGCATGCATTTGTTTCAACACTAAACTTGTGAAATTATCGTATTCACCACTCATACTACACAAAGACTAACGATTCAACTTCGAATGGATGGGCGAGAAGTCGAGTTTGCAGAACTTGCTGGCTTCTCGCTGTCTGAATTCGAGGCTTCCATTCAGTCCCTTAGATGGCTAAATTTGATGAAGGAACAAAGAAAAAAAAGAGAAAATTTAGATAGCGGTAAGGATATAAAACAAATATTGGGACGAAATTATAAGTCGAGCTTAGATGAAGAGTTGATGCACTAATTATAACAGAGAACTCGATGCAGAAATTGATCATTTATTTTCATTTATACTGCAATCTGAAATCTCCTACACCATTTGTCCTGTAATCTTTTATTATTATACCATGAGAACTTTTAATTAATTTAGAGTGTCTAAACTCTAAAGTGGTGGTAAAATGGAGGCCACCCTCCCGGAGTCCTTGCGATTGATCAGTTTTATAATTTTATGCACTGACAACATAATGAGAGCATCTGCATTCGGATTAACTGGGCCAAGCATATGCAACCCACATGGCGTTAAAGACTTGATCTCGATACCCCAATTTCGAGGACAACCTTTCAAAAAAAGAAAAAAAAAAGAAAAAATATTGATTCCGGGATTCTGTCGGAGTTAGCCTAAAAACAGTAGAAGTTTTTATTCAAACATTTTTTGGTTGCGACATTTACTTAACAAATCCATATAGTTATTACATTCACGAGAGTTAATAAAATCTAGTATTACCATTCCTAGCGCAAATGACAACAAGTTTAATGATTGATATCTAAGATCTCAAGTTATAAATTTAATTCCTTTATATATCCAACTAAGTTAATTCTTAAAAAAAAAAAAAAAAGGGGTAGCATCTGCTACTATTCTCTCTCTCTTAATAAAAGAAACAAAAATCTAGTATTTTTTGGGCAAAAATTTCGTTCAGCGTCTTAAAATGCAGGCCTAATTATAAAAGCTCACTAGCAACGTCCTTCGGTCCATGAGAATCTTCCCGTTGACGGGCTCGGCAGGCTAGAGATTAGGCCCTTGCGAAGCATCCAAAGCTCCTCTTGGCCTCAGTTGTCCATGGAATATTTGTAAACAAATAGTTAAATAAATACCTCTTGAACGAAAATTTTAGTAAAAATTGAAAGCTTAATTCTAATTAATTTGGTTTTATTTTTTTTTTCACTATTCATGTCATTATTTACTCTTATTTTCGCCTGAGAGTGCCCTCCCCCTGAATATAAAAAATAAAAAAAAAAATTTTCAGGTTTGCTGCCGAATGGGAACTTCGAGCAGGGGCCGGCGCGGTCGGAGCTGAACGGGACGCAGGTGACGAGCCGCACGGCGATCCCCTCATGGGAGATATCCGGGTACGTAGAATACATCGAGTCGGGGCACAAGCAGGGCGACATGCTCCTGGTGGTGCCGGAGGGGTCCTACGCGGTGCGGCTCGGGAACGAGGCGTCGATCAAGCAGCGGGTGAAGGTCGCCGGGGGGCTGCGCTATTCGCTGACGTTCAGCGCGGCGCGGACGTGCGCGCAGGCGGAGCAGCTCAACGTATCGGCGTCGGGGCAGTCCGGGGTGCTGGCCATGCAGACCATGTACAGCAGCAACGGCTGGGACTCCTACGCCTGGGCCTGGATCGCCAAGTCCGACGATGTCGACGTCATCATACACAACCCCGGAGTCACGGATGATCCTGCCTGTGGGCCCCTCATTGACTCCGTCGCCATGAAGGCCCTCTATCCGCCCAAGCCCACCAACAGTACGTAACTATATACAATTTAAGCCAATGAAATTCAATTGATCACATGTATATTTATATCGAATAATATGATCAAAATCAATCAGTAACTATATATAATGGCCAAATTTAATATAATACATAAATATAATATAGTATTGAATTAATGAATTTGAGCGGATATATATATACACACAGAGAACTTGTTGAAGAACGGTGACTTTGAGGAGGGGCCGTACATCCTGCCAAACACGAGCTGGGGGGTGCTGATCCCGTCGAACACGGTGGACGATCACTGCCCGATCCCCGGGTGGATGGTGGAGTCCCTGAAGGCCGTCAAGTACCTGGACTCCGCCCACTTCTCCGTCCCCAAGGGACGCCGCGCCGTCGAGCTCCTTGCGGGCAAGGAAAGCGCCCTCTCCCAGGTCATCCGCACCGTCCCCGGCCGCTCCTATGTTCTCTCCTTCTCGGTCGGTGATGCCAAAAATGCCTGCATGGGCTCCCTCATGGTCGAGGCCTATGCCGCCCGTGACAGCCTCAAGGTCGCCTACGACTCCAAGGGCACCGGTGGGTTCAAGCGCGCCGCCCTCCGCTTCCGCGCCACGTCTGCGCGCACCCGGATCGTCTTCTGGAGCTCCTACTATAACACCCGCAGCGACGATCTCAGCTCCCTCTGCGGGCCCGTCCTTGACGACGTCGCCGTCCTCAGCGTGCGCAGTCCGAAGCGCCTGTAGAAAGCCGGAGAGAGAAAAAGAAGAAGAAGAAGAAGAATATTATTTCTGTAATTGCACAATCATGGTGGTTCCATTCAATCAGCAATAACTGGGCTATTGATCAATTGGTGATCTTATACCCTTGAGCCAGTTTATTATTATTGATAGGATTATTGCTGCTGAGTTTTGTATTGCACGATTGAGGTGCAAGCAGGCGAGGAGATGTGCTAGCTATTGGTTAAAAGTTTCTATAGAATGGACGTGTTTAATTTGATATGTCTTGGTCATTCACAACAATGATGAGATATATATTTTCTCTCAACATATAAGTATTTGAGTTTATACACATTTGGGTCTTCTCCCAAAGATTTTTCTCGAATAAGAGACGCATCTCTATTCAATTGGGCAAGCCATTTCACAAAATTAAATAAATAAATAAGAAACAACAAAGGCAAAGACATCCAGATTAATTTACACAGGGTGATCTGGGATTTGTGACACCGCGAGGAGAATAGGCTTCGGCTCTCATCTAGCGCTTAGAACTGAGCTAGGCCCATTAGCAGCCCAACAATCATCTATGAATTCCAGAATCAACGGCAGATCTCATCCAGCGCGTGTACGGCCACAATTAAATTAAGCGCGAGGGCGGGATCTGATCCAACGGCTTGCTTAGTTGCGTCAATTTTAAGCCGGGGAGCCTCGGAGGGTCGCGTGGGATCGAAGCCCCGAACCCCTGCTTATATATATAATAATATATCGCACTCAACAACGCGACGAACTCAACAACCCCAGCTCCCTCCTCCAAAACCCTTCTCGATTTGGAGGAGCCACCGCATCGAAGGGTAAAGCAAATCGCAAATGGTATCTTCTTCTCCTTCTTCTTCTTCATCAATTCAAATTTTCGCGTTCAGGGTAATCCAGCGTTTCGAGCTCTACGGTTTGTAGAGTGTGTGATGTGATCCGGTTCCTTCATTCTTCGTTGTGATTTGTGTTGTTGCAGGCTCTCCCGAACCAGCAAACGGTGGATTACCCTAGCTTCAAGCTCGTGATCGTTGGCGATGGAGGGACAGGTATTTGACTCGTTTTTCAAATCGAAATGAGTTACTTTTGCACTTAGTTGGGGCTTTGATCGCATAAAGTCCCACCTTCTCTGACGTTTTTTGTATCATTTTTTACCGTCTTAATCGGCTGATTAATGGGAGATTTGGAAATTTTGTTAAGTTTTGTGATCTGTTGCTGCAGGCAAAACCACATTTGTCAAGAGGCATCTTACGGGAGAGTTTGAGAAGAAATACGAGCGTAAGAATTTGATTTGCTGTGCCACTAATTAGACGTCCTTTTTTTAACTTTTGTTGGTGCTGTTGTAGCAACGGATCTTTGATTTCTGTACGGCAGCTACTATCGGTGTTGAGGTGCATCCGTTGGATTTCCACACCAACTGTGGGAAAATCCGCTTCTACTGCTGGGATACTGCTGGCCAGGAGAAGTTCGGCGGGCTTCGCGATGGATACTAGTGAGTGGTGTTTGTTTCTGTTCTTGTGTAGCATAATATCTCTGAAATTAAGCGTCACACATTGTGTTTCTTTGTCAGTGTTGTATAGCAATTTGCTTCTGTTTCCTGGACACAAAGCCTTTCTCTAAATATCTGTTATCGGGTTTTGGTACAATCACGAGTCACAATTTTGGTAAATTAGCTACACTGAGGAGTTCTCATTCTGTCAATTGCTTACTAGATCAAAAGGGACATTACTGGTTTCCTTTTCCAGTTTCTACCCTATTCTTCTCTTATCTCTTCAAAGTTCAAAGTGATGGGATGTGGGGGTAATCCTTAAAGCGTATGTAGAGACATTGGTCAGTTCAGTGGTTCACTGTTATCAAGCTTATTTCATCCGGCTTTCAAATGGACGGAAGACATCATTTTCTCTAAACACTTTCTTTGTATCACCGCCTTCTTGAAAGGCTTCTGTTGTGTGTTCAACATTATCTGGCACACATTGTAGAACTTCCCAAATTTGGCAACAATAAATCAGGTGACTGACAATGCCCATTGCAATTGGTTTGAATGACGTTAGCATTTAAAATTTTGTTGTTCCATCTTAGTTGGAAATGTTGTAGTTGAATTGTTTATATGCACTCATTTAATCCGCATTACTGTTGCAATCCTCTTTGGTAAGAGCTGGCTTCCCTTAGTTGGGTGTAAGTTGTAATTATTTGTTCAGATTAACCTTGGAATGTGAGGTTTATACTTTTCCGCCCATTTGTATGTTGTTGCCATTTCATTACTATATAAATGTGTGGATAGCTCATTGTAATTAGAAGGAAAAAAACTTTGTTCTCTTTGTTTTAGTTATTCAGTATATGTACTGCTGAAGTTTCTTCCATTTCCAACTGTATTTTAGGATGTGTTGGCTGTCCATAATTAAGACTTAGTAAATCTAAGTTTCTACTTTCTTTTTATACAAGACAATGTTTATTTACACGCATTTAGTGGTCGAGTTTGGTGCAGAATGCATTATTATTGGAGGAAAATGTGCAGGCAAAAAGAGCTAAAACTTCTTGATGCAAATTATCATGCAGTAACGCATCAATAGGATCAGCAGGATAAATCCATCCGTACGTCATTGAAAGTTGTTTAGGGTCTATTCTTGCTGAGTATAGCATGTGTTATTTCCCATTAGGCTCTTATTACATCTAATAGAAAGTCTTGACAATATGGGATACTACAAGAATCACTATTTTCTCTTTTTGAACTGTGGAAGTTATTTCTCCTCTAAATCTTAGTTATCTACGTTACATCTTTTTATTTCTTATTTTTATATATTTTTTCTTTTCATTGTTTTAAGGGTCGGCTAATAATACATTGGTTGCCAGTCTTGTCAATAAACAGTATCTAATATATAGTATCGAGTATCGACTGTCTATTATTAAAAATGCTGACATAAAATTAAATATAGTACAGTTTCCTTTTTTTATCGTCTTCTCATATTTCTGTTGTTAGTATTAGTACTTTCATTAGTATATTTACAGTTGTATGTCATCTTTTTGCTGACAATTTTCCTTCATGATAACTTGATTCATTTATTTGCCAGTATCCATGGTCAATGCGCGATAATCATGTTTGATGTTACTGCAAGGCTCACCTACAAAAACGTTCCCACCTGGCACAGAGATTTATGCCGGTAAGTTTTCAGTTTCTCTGGACATTTTTCCTCTTCTCTTTAATTCCCCATATTAGCCATCGGATATTTTCCTGTGCCATGCTTTATGTCTGTTTGTGGTTTTAAACAGGGTTTGTGAGAACATTCCCATTGTTCTCTGTGGAAACAAAGTTGATGTAAAGAACAGGCAAGTAAAAGCTAAAATGGTAACATTCCACAGGAAGAAGAATCTTCAGTATTATGAAATCTCTGCTAAGAGCAATTACAACTTCGAGAAGCCTTTTCTCTATTTAGCCAGAAAGCTTGCAGGGTAAAGTAGTAATTTGACTTTTGAATACAAATTTATTTCTCTTTAACGCTTCAATGTTGCCCTACAAATGATATTATGTCCTATGCAGGGATACAAATCTTCACTTTGTTGAATCACCTGCCCTTGCTCCTCCAGAGGTTCACGTTGATCTTGCTGTGCAACAGCTGTAAGTAAAAGAGACTTTCTATGCTTATTTAAGATACTGTAGTCCATGTATAAGCTGCACCACTAGGGATGTCAATGGGTACGAATGCCTCAAATTTTATCCGAACCCGAACCCGAACCCGAACCCGAACGAAGTGGATTTACCGGATACTAAATGGATATCATTTTGAATATGGATATCAAAAGTGAAAATCTGACGGATTTGAATTCAGGTATGGGTTTTTCATTGTACCCAATTGAACCCGAACTTGACCCGAACCCGAAAATATTTTACACTATGTATAATATATATATATATAAATATTTGATGTTGTATTTGAACTTGTATTTTAAAAATTTAGATTTAATGTAATATGCTTTGAAATATTGTAAAGAGAAATATTTGTTTCAGGTCAGATTTTCGGGTTCGGGCTCGGGTTCAGATTTCGGATTTTTGGTCGGGTTTGGGTTTGGATATGGATTTTTAAAATCCGTTGGATTCGGGTTCGGGTACGGATTTCGGGTTTGGTAGTCGTGTTCAGGTTCAGGTTTGGGTTCAGTTTTTTGAAAATCCGACCCGTTGACTTCCCTATGCACCACACTAGAGGTTTGGTGTTTATGGCGAATACTATGCTAGTGAGATAACAATTTGAACTGCAGTTCACGCTTTTATGTTTATTTGATGAATGAATAATGAATATTCTTGCCGTTTGCCATAGAATTTCTTGTTCACGCCACAAATCATGACTAAAGAAGGCAATGTGGTTTTTGGGGTAAACGTATGATATAGTGGTGGTTTGCATCTAGCTTTATATCTTTTAATTTTTATTTTGAAACTAACCTCAATACTGGATGGTATGGGGAACACTTACAATATATTCTTCTTTGCTTTTGTTCCTTCTAATGTTAAAACTACTATTATTTTTTAAATAATTGCTGACCTTAGTTTGTTCTAACTATGAGCTAAAATTTTTTCTTATCTGTTAGGTACGAAGCTGAGATCGCAGCTGCAGCAGCGCAACCTCTTCCGGATGATGATGATGAAGCCTTTGATTGAGTGGGGGTTTCTTATGCTTGATATATTTTCGGTGTTTAAACAGCAACCTTAGTAGAGCATTTAAAAGAAGTCTAGTTGAAGTTTGAATTTCATAACTTAGTGTGTCTGGTACTCCAGCGATGGGTTGGAGGCTTGGAGCGCTTTAGCGTTAGCTGTTGGCAGTGCTATTCCAGATTTTCTGTTGTTTGCTTTTTTCTTCGTTTCTGTTTTGGTCAAATCATTTTTCGACGCGAATCTCTATTTCTAAGCTGAGATTCTCCAATAAAATGTTAGTCTGCTAGAGCCTTTCATCCTCGGTGCTTGCATTTAAGTAGTGTATTCAAATTCTTTCATCTTGCTCTGCACCGTGACAATTATTGTTTTGTCTGTGCCCGATCAGGCCTGTTTTCTCCCATTCTCGATAATTTTGAAACCGTGATGTTCCTTAATTTAATTGGTTACTAATCCTTGAATTATGCCTGATATTTATTTACTCTTGACTTGTAATCTGTGCTCTGCTACTTTTTGGTATTCTTGTTATATCAGCAATGAGTAGTAGATTTTAATTTAAAGAAATTTAATCAAGTTGTCTTACATAATGTCGTCGTTGAGACTCTATTGTTGTTGAGTGGGCCTTTTTACAGGTCGCATTCACATGTACTTGAGAATGTTCTTTTGTGAATGACTAGTTTGGCTACTAAATTTTTACTAATTTGGCTTAGTTGGGTGAGCATTCTGCCCTGTGGCCGAAGGCCAAGTGAGTCGAGTTACATTCGAAATAGAGTGAAGCCGGATTAGATCGAGCTATGTTCGAAGTGGCGTAAGGCTCGGTGAACCGAGTCTCAATCGAAATCCGTGGCCGTTGTATTTGTACGTTTTAAATGAATTGGTTCTATATTTTTAATAGCTCAAACTTTTTGGGATTAATGGTTAGTATCAATGATCCGACAATGTATCAGAGATATATGTAACATGCCTTAACAAAGTTATTAGAATCCAGTTTCTATATACTGCATAACATCAATTTGAATTAGCCTGTGCTGTACATTTGTATCTAATCTTGAAGTCTGTAAAATGAAAACTATAGTAAATCATGTTGCTAGTTCGGCTATATCCTTGTTCTGCAATTCATTTAAGAGTATTACACACTACTCAGTAGGATTAAACTGCTGGTTTCATCTATTATTCTTTATATTAAGCTGCAATTTCCATAAGGTATCCCAGAATAGTGTTGCGAAAATCAGCTACAGGGTACTGCAATTGCAGTTTCTATTTTCATTTCTGTCAATCCCTCCTATCCAGGTACATGCTGCTGGATATTGATGTTCTCACTTGAGCAAAAGGGGTTGAATAGGCAGCATCTGTTTGCTTCCACTTCTACTGCTGCTTTAGATACAACGATCTCTGGTAGAGCATCTCGCGAATAAAAGCCTCAAAAGTTGATCCTATATGCAGCTTCTGAATTTGCAAGAGAGGTTGGTGGGGGAGAATAGAGTCTATAGAACAATGCTGCTAACATACTTTACTTGTAGATAGCTGATACCCTCTGAGGAGGTTTGACGGGCCGTGTCTTACGGCAAAAGCACATGGTTGGATCATTCTGAGCCTAATGGGCCCAGACATTTAAGGCCCACTACTTTTTGCAAATTTGACTGGGGGACTTTGCCGCCTTAATTCAATCAAACGGTGAAAACTGGACTAGGCTGAGTAAACCGACATATCCTAGCAGTGATGTAGGCCACGACGGCACTATGGTTTATGGGCTGGACCCACTGGACTTTCACGTCGTAGTACACTTATTGGAGCCATGTCTCTCGGGAAAATTAATCGAATCGATAGGCTATAAATAAATCCTAAACTACTATATATGTTTTGGATTTAAATATATATATATATATATATATATACAGAGAGAGAGAGAGAGAGAGAGAGAGAGAGAGAGAGAGAGAGAGAGAGGAGTCCAAGGCAACATGGATCGACGTGCTAGCACGTCCATGCACCTGTTGGCGACGGTCATTTCTATAATACTATTCATGCCTCACATTTATGCCAACTCAAGCATTTTCATTAGTTTTGAGGTGATGTACATTTCGTAGTCACTCCTTGTTGGAGAGACAATAATACGTTTCGAGAATCTGCGCATTTAAAGCAGGCATTTTCTTGAGCTTAGCCACCACTATGGCATGTCCCTTCCCATCCATGCGTGGGGCCGCGCCTTTGGAACGATACCTAGAGAGAGAGAGAAAGAGAGAGAGAGAGAGTTGTTGAACATAAAAATATTGTTTATCGGCAGCTTGAGCATTTATAATTAATTATTATTGATTGTTTCACACTATATCAATATTAGAGTGAAGTACCTCCTATTACACATGAAGTTCTACTTTTCTCTCAATTTAACTCAACTACATGTCTCACAAAGTCATTAGAAAATTTCGAATTCTCTTTCAGTTTAAGCTTTTAGGGTACTATATTGTTACACAAAAGCGAGAGATTAAAACCCAATATTGTACACTACAATAGAGAGAGAGAGAGAGAGAGAGAGAGGGAGAGAGAGAGAACCGGGCAAGTGCATTTAAGGGAAGAGACAACATAACTACAAAGATGGGGACTGAAAGAAATGGGTCGGCACATTTTGGAGGGATTGGAGAGAGAGAGAGAGAGAGAGAGAGAGAGAAAGAGGAAGAGATGGAGGTGGGGATGGATACAGTAACATAGCATAGCATAGCCTTGGCATTAGCATGGTGTGACCGCGCTTTTGTCGGTGGGTGGTCGGAGTTGAATTAGACCGCAGTTGCTCCTCCCGGCCCGGCCCCTACAGTATTGCTGGGATGGTGCTAAATGCATGCCTTACTCTATTACCCACCCTTCCAAATTAAATGATCCACTACTCCCACATCGATCAGTGTAGATCACCTATATATATATATATATATATTACGTGGATTATCAATCATTTTATATGTACATGCATGTATCCCTCGTCCCTCTCGTTTTTTCGAACTTGGAATTTCAAAGAATTTCTCTCGCGTTCCTTCTCTACATGTATGGCTCCCCCCCTCTCTCTCTAAACCAAGTGAACTGGATATACGTCTCTCATTGAACCTATATTAGTCTAATTAATATTAGATGATAACAATTAGCTACTTGCTCTGTACGTAATGTAAAATATAGCATTTTCACGTATCAGAATAAGTTCAGCAATCGTTTTAAGTTGATTACTTTGAATAACAGGGTACGTATATACCAAACTTTGGCCCACACTTTTGCTTTCAACCCAGTTTCGTCTCGTGTTCTCATCTGGCTCGTTCGATCAATCAAGTTCCTTTCTGGTTTGTGCACCTACGATGATTTTCAACGAAAACTACCTAAAATAGGAGGAAAATTAAGTTTTAGTGGGCCAGAAAATTGCCATTATAATCCCATCATGAAGCAGTACTCCTTACCCAACTCTACCCGAAGTTAGGGTAGTCAGGCTGGTAGCTAGGTTGATCGTGAGATTCAGATCGACCACAATTAATTGAAAACTTTTTTCAATTAGACACAATTAATAAACCTTATCAAGTTTAATATGTTATTTATACTTTACCAACATCATTGCCACACCTATGTCTTCAACGAAACAGCTAGCTAGCTGTTCACCATTTTCTCAATACCATCCATATATTAAACATGAATATTGCTGCTCCTTAATTATTTTGTCCTTTATTGATGATCATTCAAATGATATATACATATATATATATACACACACGCTAATTAACCAATTAATCTTTTTTGTGTTTTGAACTAACCCTTGTAATTTATGTTCAAACCAACTATTTTGGTTGGTTGGGTCACTTTGGGCTCCACCCAAACGCGTAGTTGCAGCCCAAAGTGTAGACCAAGTCAAGGAGGTGTGAACCTCATGTGGTTCGCTCTTTGTCACGACTAGTGAAGTTGAGGTGTAAGGCCAAATTTATTTTTATAAATTTATTTTTATTTGGACTCGTTGGGGTTCACGGACCAACCATTAATATATATATGAACGTGTTTCCAGTTAATTCGCTCGCACCACAAAAGCTGTTTTAAACTAATACAAGTGTTAAGAAGCTTTTGACAAACAGCTTTTCGGGCATAAACTTCCAAGAGCTGACGCTCGTTATTGTTGGTAGTTTGATCTGTACGCGTATTTAATTATTGTTTTAGAAAGCTTTAATCGGAACGCAGTCGCGGAGCTGATGGATGCTTGAAGAATAATTGTCTTCTTTGTCTCTACTATGAGCATGACTCTGTGGTTGTTTGGTTAACAGCTCGTTTATTATTTAATTTCTTCAATTTCATAGCGAAAATATGGTTCACATTGGACTTTCTGTTTATAAGGCCTATAATTAAGTCGAAATCGCTTTCGACTGGAGAAAAAATTTTGAACTTTTTATTCGTATATACTCGAACATCTAATGGTTGTTTTTTGGTGCATAGCGGGGTACCGTTAACGAATTTCCTAGGTGGTGTGCATATAGCATGGTGATTATATGAAACAGATGTTATTCGCAACTCGTGCGATTGAATTTTGGACTCAGACCCTTCAAATGTCAGCTCATGCTCACCTTTATGGATTACCACTTCAAAGATGTGATCATTCAACATTAATGACAACATTGTGTGGCATCCAATTAATTATATATATATATATATATATATATATATATATATATATATATATATATATGTCAGATGATACGCATCCTTTGTTTGAGCACACGACGAACGCTTAGTCTACTTTGCTATCAAAACCCCATGATGAGCAAGTCATTGATCTGATTAATTAAAGCATTTGTTAATGGTGCAATTGCGTACGTAAGGGGCCCGCACAAATTCCATGCGTAAGAATTAGACGCAGATTTGGGTCTTCAACTAACCCTCCATATATGCCTACATAAGAAGGCCACTAATTTGTGGGTATTCGATTAATGTGTAACCGAAAGCTTAGAATGAGAGAATCAGCGCCTACTTCGACCCATAATATTCCACCTAATTACCTTTGACCGATTTTTTCTTAAGTGGAGAATCTGTGGTTAAACAACTTGGCAGATAATTCCAATTTGAGTGTAAAAAGAATAAGGCCTAAAAAAAAATAAAACGGAAGGAAAAGACTATGGGTGCCTCACGGGCGACGTAAGGTTGTGTCATTAGTCACGACTAATCATTGTTGACAAATTAATTATTCAAAAATTTCAAGATGTGCAATATATGACTTTAGTTAACAAACTTTCTTGCGTTTGACCATTGTAGTTTTCACACCATATTTAAACATTGAAAAACAGAACGTTACAGAATTAATGTGTGTCAATTTTCTTTAAAAAAATCTTAAAGTTTTAATCATATGAAGCTCAATTTTTTTTTTTTCTTTTCAGAAAAGAAAAGCTCGGGGTTCTCAGTCAAGGTATTATTGGTAAGATTCATGCATAGAAGCCATCGTACCATTACTTATTATTTTTTCTTATTTTTTCGAAAAACGGTGAAGTATTATTACCTGTTACTTCAATCAAACACTCTCTAAGTTAAGTTAATTAAACTAAAGCTTAATTTATGTATTTTAACTAAGTTTGTAAGTTACCGACCGTCCCTAGAGCAAGTGTGGCAAAGAACTTGGTGGTTGATATCCAAGGTTCCAAGTTTGAATCCTAGTTGATTCACATTTTCAGCTAAGTTAATTTCTAAATAAAATAAACGTAGCAGATAGTGTGCTACCTATCTGTCGAAAAAAAAAAAAAGTTTGTAAATTTGTAACTGAACACGAGCTGCTCGTGAACGGGGCGCGTGATCATTAATAGGATAAATGTAACACGAAAGGTCCAAAAAGGGTGAACAGGGGCAAAATAGTCCGCAGCCGTCATTTTAAGTCACGCGGATCTCACTTGGGGGGATCATTTGGGAGAGGGGAAAGGGAGGGGAGGGGAGTGTTCCCTGTTGTGAAAAGATGGAGCACATGGAAGCAGAGAACTTTTTATTGCTGGGGTTTACAGGACATGGCCGGTGCATGATCATCATCTACACACACATATAATTTATGTACAAAAGCTAAGCTCCAGTAGCCTCCAAAAGGGACACAACAAACACATTGCCCATGTGACCTTTTTTTTATCTTCCATCTTATCACAACTAACAATCATCCTCCTCACCATAATAGTAAAAAATAATATTATTTCATAATAAAATATTATTATTTTCGTACTATGCATTACTGAATTCATTTTTTAATATTTATGTTCAACAAAACTAATTAGACATTATTTTTGCTATTAATTTTTTTTTTCTTTTCTTTTTTTTTTTTCGAATACTACATGTAGATAAAAATCATCCATTCAAAACTTTATTCAACTTTTTAAATTCTAATAGCAACAAAAAAAATTGAAACTAGGTAAGAAGAGTAGGGAGGGTGGAGAGAGAGAGAGAGAGAGAGAGAGAGAGAGAGAGAGAGAGAGAGAGTGAGTGTGTGTGTGTGTGTGTGTGTGTGTGTGGATGTAAAGCAAATGGCTGGATAACATAGTTAAAAGATGAGAGAAAAGGTCACATCCCGAGACAAGAGAGGAGGAGTTGGGTGGTGGTACAGCGTACATCGCTTTTGCGGAACATGATCCGGGTGTTGCAGAGGTTGTTATCTTTGCACTCCCAGCCCCCATAACAATTAATTGCCCTTCCACCCTTGTCTTCTTGGGAATTATTATTATTATTATTATTATTATTATTATTGAGAGAAAGATATTATTCTATTTATTTTATTTATTTATTTTTAAATAAATTTAGTTGAAAATACAAAATAATTAAATTTCAGATTTAAGACCTCAGGTACTAATCGCTAAGCTTTTTACCACTTGCGTTAGTGATCATCGATGAGCATATAAATTTGTGCAATAATATATTGTGCAAATTATAGAACTATTTTGCACCATATTTTTCGCAGAGGTAATAAATTGAAGCTAGGTATATATGTATTGAAAAAGAGTGCGCCTATTTTTTTTTATTGGGTTCTGAAAATTTAATTAGACATGAGTTAAAATTTATTAGTGCTAGTTTATTTACAAAAATATTGGTGCCTAATTTGATAGACAATTTTTTCTTTTTTCATTCTAATATGTTTTGGGCTGTCATAGTAATTTTTTAAATATCATAGATTGTGGCTAAACTAGCTTAAGAAATATGAAAGACAAAAAGTCTAGATAACCTCTAAACTGAATAGCAAAAAAAATAATTTCAGAAAAACCAACCATATCTAACATATCTAGTTAAGGAGCTGATGGTTGGTATATGAGATCTCTAATTTGACACCTAATTATTTTATATTTTCAGTTGAATTTATTTTTAAAAAATGAACGAAACGAATAGCTAGCATATTACTTTTTTCTTAAAAAATAAAAAAGCAAAATGAAAAGAAGATAAAACCGTTGCTTGATCGTGGTAATGGATGAAAACTAGCATTAAATAGGATCTGAAATGTCTTGTGCAACAACTAACGTGATTTGTCCTTCTCTTTTTTTGAGGTCTCGACAATTTAAAAACAAGAGTTGACATCCTCTTCCAATGATACAATTAGAGCTAGCCATTCTGTCCTAACTAGTTGTTACTAGCTGTTTATTTCTGAAACTACTCCACACAATTTTTCTGTACAATAATAATATTTTTTAATGCAAATTTTCGTTCAAATTATTTTTCTGTAAAAAAAAAAAAATAAAATAAAAATTAGAGAGTACTACTACTTTAATTTGATGACAACGTTTAATTATAGCGGTGTGCTGTACGTTGGCAACTCATACTCCGGTGCTTCAGGGGTATTTTGGTAATTATGGTAATAGGACAAAAAATGTCTGAGATGATGGAACACTGGGGGAGGGGAGAGGGGCCCGCTTTGGGGGGGTGTGTATGGACAGGAGATATAAAGCGTAAACGTAAATGATTGGGTGCCACGTGTCACGGCGTATGATTTGACCATCCACTGGGCCCCACCCGCCCTCGCGCCGGCTCACGAACCGCGACGCGTCACACCGTCGATTGCGTGGACGGAAGCCACCCGTCAGTGGGCCCCAGATGGGCCGGGCCCACATAATTATCCCTGATCTCTCCCATCCAATCTCGTGGCTGCGTAGTGCTGGGCCCACCGCAGCCCAAATAGAAATGACCGATTACCGCCTCGAGTACAAAGCGCGGTTGCTTTTAGCTTTTTTTATTTTTCTTTTCTTTTTTCTTTTTTTTTTTGTTTCCTTCTGTTTTTAAGGAGAAATTGGTTACTGGACCAGGCTCACCATGGACCGATCTCCTCAAATTAACTCTCATGTTATTCTAGTGCTTAGTTATCATGATTTTTACACACCATTTTTTTCCCCCTCCAAGGAAACAAGATCTAGTATATCAGGGCAAAAAATATCTAAGAGAATTAAAAAAAACAACAAATAGTAATTTATATGATGTGACTAATTACTACATTAATGAGTGACGGTGGACGAAAATTTCGAATATACATCTCACAAAATTTGAGCCCCAGATATGTAAAGTTCTCTTCTTACAAAAATTCCAGACGCATTCAACAACATTTTTTTTTTTTTTTTTTTTGGAGAGATAGATAGTAAGCTACCAATTTCGTTTATTTCATTTAGAAATAAACTTAGTTGGAAATGTCAATCAACTATGATTTCAACTTGGGTCTCGGATACCAACCACCAAGTCTTTTACCACTTGCTTTAGGGACGGTCAGTCATTCGACAACATTATTGATTATTGATTTACGAGACTACTTAACTACGCAGATAATTAATAGGGTTTTCGTAACTAACAATAGTTTTGGGTGTTGTGGTGGACCTAGTCCATGCAGTAGTTTCTCCTCGGGGGAGGTGGCGAAAAAAGCTTGGGCCGCTACTATTAAGTGACGTTGGATTTCGTTATTGAATCATTTTGCTACAAGTAGGAAGAAAAAGATTCGGGGAATATTCTTGCGTGTATAATAGCTTGATTTATTCGTTTGTTTGGAGTATTATTCATCAGGTTGAGAGGGCGAAAACACTTTTCCTATTTATAGCAATAAATATGGGATTTAAAGATGGAAAGGGGAATAGTATTTAAACAGTATAAAAATTCGCGATGCTATGCGCGCATGGGGAAAAAACTTCAAAAAATACACCCGGCATGCATATGGAAGGATGTTGGGGCTTTTCTCTCAAGCCATCAGAATAATAGGCAAAAAGTTTACGAACGGTTATACTGTTTTATATAATAGTAATATTCAAATAATACATTATGCAAATATGATCGGATGATATAGTAGAGGATTATATAGTAGAGCTAAATATAATTTTGGAATGCATGCAAATAATATTGAATACAGATATAAAAGTTGTCGATTTATCATTGATCATATTTATATATATGAAAATTGATGATGAAAGAGAGTTTCAGCATTGAGTTTTTTGTAAAATTGACTAGCTATTTAACAACACAATACCTAGTTAGTGTGATCCTATAGCCGCCGTGAAATAATCTTTTTTTTTTTTTTTTGAATTCGGACATGCCTCAATGTTGATTTAAATTAAAAGCCTACAAAATAGTGTTTGGTTCGGGTATAAGCAAGAATTAGCTGTTACAGGGATAGGTACAAGTATGGGGATAAGAAAAATAGTGTTTAGATGAAAATTGAGTTGTTTTCGGGGATAAGAACAATTTTAGATAGATTTATATAGAAAATAAAGATGTTGATGGGAATAATCGAGAACTACTATTCTCGGATAAAAAATTAACGTTTGGGTATAAAAAGGGATAAGGATCTATTCTTATCCCTATCCTCTAACCAAACGCTGCCTTTTTTACTTTGTGATGTTGTGCCGCATGAAAATGCTATTCCTTTCTAAAAAAAAGTTTTACTGTGTTGCAAGAAACATTCTGAGCTCCTTACTGTTGTACCACATGCAACAACTGTATTCTCTTTTTTTTTTTCCCAAATTTAGGTGGCAAGAAAACAAAATTTTAATTATATAATAAATTCAATGCATGCAGGTTCATTAGTTAATGAAGCTTGTAAACAACAACAATCCAACTCCCCCTCTCTCTCTCTCTCTCTCTCTCTCTCTCTCTCTCTCTCTCTCTCGTCTCAAAAACTGGCACTTCATGGCAGCTTTACTGACATCATTTGTTGCCGTCTAGAGGAAGAAGAGGACGAAGCCTGATTCAATTAAATGGGGGGGAGAGAAGAGGAGTGCAAAAAACGTAACGGTTTTTTCTTTTTTTTTTTTTAATACATATTTGGGCTCCCCAAATTGGGAAATTTTTTTTGGCCCTACTCCTTTGAAAGCACCTTTTGTGTGATTATTGCATCTCCTATTTTGTCCTCTTGCGTCCGAAAAAGCAGGCAAGTGTTTCATCTTTCCTTTTTGAAAAATTTCGAATAAGGTTTTACATATTTTTTTAGTATTCTATCATTTATAATTTAAAGTGTATTACTTTTGTATCTATAGTTTTATTTTTCTTATTTGTTATTCCTTCACTATTTTTTTATTAAATCAATAATAAAGTTAAAATTAAAGGGTACTAAAGTGAATATTTGATAAATTATAGATAGAATATCTAAAACTTTTTGTATATAATTTAACGAAAAGTTAACGGAGTGACTAATAAAAAAAAAAAAAACTCATAGTGAACTAAATTAATACACTTTAAATTATAAAATACTAACATAAGAAAGTGCGAAACCACAGAAATGATATTTAAAGTTTATCCTTCTTTCTTTTATTGTATCTCTTGTTAATAGACGATAAACCCAAAACCTCCACAAAAGAAAAATAATAATGAAAAAAGGTGTGCCAAGGACAAAGCTCCATCCAATATTTATGATCTTTTTAACTACCTCAGATAGGACCAAGAAAGGGAAACAAAGGGGTAGAGTTGGGGCAAGCTAATTCACAGCAGAAATTAATAAAATAAAAAAAATAAAACCACTAATTAATCTAGAAACTTAATTTTTAATATTTTATATTCATAAGAGTCTGATTTATCCATATTCATTATTAAGAGCGCAATTTGCACTGGCTAGATATATAGTAATTTTTTAAAAGATCGATATTTTTACTCCAACTCAAAGTAAAACTTTGAGTCTAATTTATGAGGTATGTATGAGAAATCTTTATAATTCATGACATCACATGAAAAAGGCCAATAATGGGGCCCCGTATAATTGTATGTTTAAGTCATTACGCATAATTAGCACGCTAGCTAGCTAGAAGTCTAAACCTACAAAAAACGAAAGGTGTTTAGCGTGCCTAGCCTCTGCTTATCTACAAATTAGATTATTAAAGCTTGTGGGATTAAAAGTCATCTGGAATACGTACGTACAGTATGGGTAGCATATACAGCATGCATCTATTATATAAATTAAGTTCCTATCCTAGTTTATTTCACCGACCGTCCCTAGAGCAAGTGGCAAAGGGTTTGGTGGTTGGTACTCGAGACCGAAGTTCGAATCCTAGTTGATTCACATTTCCAGCTAAGTTTATTTCTAAATGAAATAAACGAAACGGATAGCGTGCTATCTATCTCTTTCAAAAAAAAAAGAAGAAGAAAGTTTCTATCTTTAAATATATATTATCTAAAATTACCGCCTGTATCTATTGTAGTTGGATAATGACTTAATAGTTAGTATTTGAAATTCTTAGTTCGAAGCTTAATTATTTTATATATATTTTTAGTTGAGTTCATTTCTTAAAAATGAACGAGCAGATAGTAAGCTATCTTCCTATTCTACCAGCCCGTTTTTATGCTTGAAATTTGGAAATAATTTTTACCAATTGTTCTTTCTCGTTTGAGAATACTACTGTTGCTTGTTTTACTTGATCTTTTGTTTATTTTCAAGCATAATTTCATGTACAGTAGAAATTAGTTTCAAATTAGGATCAAAATTCTATATATGAGATTAGTTCGTATATCCACAAATTAATGATATTTCACGGGTTAAGTTTTACATGCATGTGGCCTTTTTGTTAATTAGTGCACTAACATATATAGTTTCTTTGATCTCTACCATTTATAACATTAGATTCTTTTATGTTGATATGTAGAGGGCCCGACACTTCTCGACCGGTAACTATCACCATAGAGAATGTTAAACTTAACCTAGGTATGTATACTACACCTACTAATCTATAAGATGAACACCTACACTTTTGTATAGGTGCCTAATGCTAAATAGCAATAGTGGATGGTACCGAAATGGCATACATTCCACTCCAATATTGTGTAGAACAGCTAGCTAAGGCCCTTCAAAACACGAACGGTCACAAACATTCTAATTTATAATTTTGAATAATGGAGGTAAAGATTATTGGGCAATGCATAGGTGGTGAGCAAAAACTATACCAACTCTATATATATATATGAATTGAACCTCCTCCCCGATTCAGTGAACTAATCTACTTGTTTTGTTCTTATTTTGTGGGTCCTGTAAAAAAGAGATTGAGCAAGATTTTGATGCCTGTGTCTTAATACATCCCAAACTTATGCAGAGATAAGGGTGCGTACCTACTATTTTATTTAATATAAATTTTTTTTTTTTTTGAGAGAAATATTTAATATAAATATTAATGTATTGTCTAGTGAGTTTCAAATCCTGACAAAGAGATATTTCACTTGTTGTGTATATTAGCTGGAGA
The DNA here is from genome assembly GCF_001540865.1 of Ananas comosus. Taxonomy (NCBI): domain Eukaryota; kingdom Viridiplantae; phylum Streptophyta; class Magnoliopsida; order Poales; family Bromeliaceae; genus Ananas; species Ananas comosus. The sequence continues at coordinate 225,205 of NC_033630.1, read as the reverse complement.
TGATATAATATGGAAGTGATCTCTTTAATAGGAGTAGGCCCTGAGATTAGGACATCGTATCGGATTGTAAGCTCATGTTTATTAAAATAGAAATGAAAAGCCAATGACCTTTAGAAGACTTCAAAAACGATTTGTGATACATTTATGTATAGTGCACGATCTGTTTGTCATACGAATCATATGGTTTCTTGTGGTTAAGAGACTTCATTTTCTCCGATTACGTTTCTGAAACTTCATTAGCAGCTGCTCATGGTTTTCGGAAACGCCAGGCCTTTTAGAAAATGCATATAGATTATGTTATGACATAAAACAACACGGTAATTTGAAGAAATGTCCTAAGAAATCATTACTAAAGAGAACTCGCCAGTTTCCGCATGATCAATATGCGAAAGATAATGCAAATTGAGAAAATTGATGCTTCGGAGCTCTATACCAAGAAAAATTGTGTTTCAGAGACATCAACTTTTTTTTACGAACTCCAATTTATTAGTTTTGTCCACCTTAATGTTAAAGGGTACTCGGAAAATAGTAGTAGTCCTAGTAGTCATTAACAGATTGGGTACATTGGAGTTGGTCCATTTATGTAATTAAAAGGCCTTAGCTAAGTATGCAGCATATATATTATGGCCATCGATAATAAGTTTTTTTTTTTTTTTTAACTTAAATTTGGCTACAGCCTTTTCTAGTGGAGCATTTATTTTTTGCCTTTAGAACACGTACGGTTAGAAGAGTGTTGTGATTAGGATGAGAACGTGAATTATTTGTCTTTCATGCTCATCGTTGGGTCGAAGAAACAATCATATTGGTTGTCCATCAAATATGTATGGATCGGAATTTTCTACTCCCCCAGCTTTAAATCCGACTGAAATGTTGCTGGTGGAATCTCTCAATCTTATCTCTGCTACAAATCAAACAATTAGTAAACAAGCAAGAATTGATAATTTCTGTTGTAAGTTCAACTCAAATCTCAAATTTTAAATTTTCGATAGAAAGGAGGATACATTACTGTAAAATTAGCCATACGAAAGAAGAGAGGGAAAGAAGGGGGAGGGATAAATCCTCAAATTATAATATAGCCAAGACGAGGTGAGCCCAAGGCTATTCGAGCCCGGACCCCGGACCCCGGACCCCGGACCCCGGACCCGAGCAACAGGGCAGGGTGGGGGGGGGGGGGGGGG